>NW_025110890.1:600000-891753 GCF_015476425.1 Leptopilina heterotoma | reverse complement strand
AATACCATTTTGATTGGCTGATGGCGTTCGGTGATGGTGCTACGACTAGAAAAATGGAAAGGTAAAAATCTCAGTCTTCAGGATTGTGTAGGGTCAGTCCCTACTAGAAACTCTGGTAATTTTCAGATGATTAGATTAAATAAATTTGAAAGAAATAAATTTTAATTTTCGTTTTTACCCAATTTTGATTGTCTGATGGCGTTCGGGTGATGGTGCTACTACTAAAAAATGGAAATAAAATTCTCTATTCTTCAGGATTGTGTAGAGTTTAGTCCCTACTAGAACTCTGGAAATTTTCAGATGATTAGATTAAATAAATTTGGATAAAATAAATTTTAATTTTCGTTTTTACCAAATTTTGATTGTCTGATGGCGTTCGGGTGATGGTGCTACTACTAAAAAATGGAAATAAAATTCTCTATTCTTCAGGATTGTGTAGAGTTCAGTCCCTACTAGAACTCTGGTAATTTTCAGATGATTAGATTAAATAAATTTGGATAAAATAAATTTTTATTTTCGTTTTTACCAAATTTTGATTGTCTGATGGCGTACGGGTGAACCTGCTACTACTAAAAAATTGAAATAATATTTTCTATTCTTCAGGATTGTGTAGGGTTCAGTCCCTACTAGAACTCTGGTAATTTTCAGATGATTAGATTAAATAAATTTGGATAAAATAAATTTTTATTTTCGTTTTTACCAAATTTGATTGTCTGATGGCGTTCGGGTGATGGTGCTACTACTAAAAAATGGAAATAAAATTCTCTATTTTTCAGGATTGTGTAGGGTTCAGTCCCTACTAGAACTCTGGAAATTTTCAGATGATTAGATTAAATAAATTTGGATAAATTAAATTTTTATTTTCGTTTTTACCAAATTTTGATTGTCTGATGGCGTACGGGTGAACCTGCTACTACTAAAAAATTCAAATAAAATTCTCTATTCTTCAGGATTGTGTAGGGTTCAGTCCCTACTAGAACTCTGGTAATTTTCAGATGATTAGATTAAATAAATTTGGATAAAATAAGTTTTTATTTTCGTTTTTACCAAATTTTGATTGTCTGATGGCGTTCGGGTGATGGTGCTACTACTAAAAAATGGAAATAATATTTTCTATTCTTCAGGATTGTGTAGGGTTCAGTCCCTACTAGAACTCTGGTAATTTTCAGATGATTAGATTAAATAAATTTGGATAAAATAAATTTTTATTTTCGTTTTTACCAAATTTTGATTGTCTGATGGCGTTCGGGTGATGGTGCTACTACTAAAAAATGGAAATAAAATTCTCTATTTTTCAGGATTGTGTAGGGTTCAGTCCCTACTAGAACTCTGGAAATTTTCAGATGATTAGATTAAATAAATTTGGATAAATTAAATTTTTATTTTCGTTTTTACCAAATTTTGATTGTCTGATGGCGTACGGGTGAACCTGCTACTACTAAAAAATTCAAATAAAATTCTCTATTCTTCAGGATTGTGTAGGGTTCAGTCCCTACTAGAACTCTGGTAATTTTCAGATGATTAGATTAAATAAATTTGGATAAAATAAGTTTTTATTTTCGTTTTTACCAAATTTTGATTGTCTGATGGCGTTCGGGTGATGGTGCTACTACTAAAAAATGGAAATAAAATTCTCTATTCTTCAGGATTGTGTAGGGTTCAGTCCCTACTAGAACTCTGGTAATTTTCAGATGATTAGATTTGTTAAATTTGGAGGAAATAAATTTTTATTCTCTTTTTACCTAATTTTGATTGTCTGATGGCGTTCGGGTGATGGTGCTACTACTAAAAAATGGAAATAAAATTCTCTATTCTTCAGGATTGTGTAGAGTTCAGTCCCTACTAGAACTCTTGTAATTTTCAGATGATTAGATTAAATAAATTTGGATAAAATAAATTTTTATTTTCGTTTTTACCAAATTTTGATTGTCTGATGGCGTACGGGTGAACCTGCTACTACTAAAAAATTGAAATAATATTTTCTATTCTTCAGGATTGTGTAGGGTTCAGTCCCTACTAGAACTCTGGTAATTTTCAGATGATTAGATTAAATAAATTTGGATAAAATAAATTTTTATTTTCGTTTTTACCAAATTTTGATTGTCTGATGGCGTTCGGGTGATGGTGCTACTACTAAAAAATGGAAATAAAATTCTCTATTCTTCAGGATTGTGTAGAGTTCAGTCCCTACTAGAACTCTTGTAATTTTCAGATGATTAGATTAAATAAATTTGGATAAAATAAATTTTTATTTTCGTTTTTACCAAATTTTGATTGTCTGATGGCGTACGGGTGAACCTGCTACTACTAAAAAATTGAAATAATATTTTCTATTCTTCAGGATTGTGTAGGGTTCAGTCCCTACTAGAACTCTGGTAATTTTCAGATGATTAGATTAAATAAATTTGGATAAAATAAATTTTTATTTTCGTTTTTACCAAATTTTGATTGTCTGATGGCGTTCGGGTGATGGTGCTACTACTAAAAAATGGAAATAAAATTCTCTATTCTTCAGGATTGTGTAGGGTTCAGTCCCTACTAGAACTCTGGTAATTTTCAGATGATTAGATTAAATAAATTTGAAAGAAATAAATTTTTATTTTTGTTTTTACCAAATTTTGATTGTCTGATGGCGTTCGGGTGATGGTGCTACTACTAAAAAATGGAAATAAAATTCTCTATTCTTCAGGATTGTGTAGGGTTCAGTCCCTACTAGAACTCTGGAAATTTTCAGATGATTAGATTAAATAAATTTGGATAAATTAAATTTTTATTTTCGTTTTTACCAAATTTTGATTGTCTGATGGCGTACGGGTGAACCTGCTACTACTAAAAAATTCAAATAAAATTCTCTATTCTTCAGGATTGTGTAGGGTTCAGTCCCTACTAGAACTCTGGTAATTTTCAGATGATTAGATTAAATAAATTTGGATAAATTAAATTTTTATTTTCGTTTTTACCAAATTTTGATTGTCTGATGGCGTACGGGTGAACCTGCTACTACTAAAAAATTCAAATAAAATTCTCTATTCTTCAGGATTGTGTAGGGTTCAGTCCCTACTAGAACTCTGGTAATTTTCAGATGATTAGATTTGTTAAATTTGGAAGAAATAAATTTTTATTCTCGTTTTTACCTAATTTTGATTGTCTGATGGCGTACGGGTGAACCTGCTACTACTAAAAAATTCAAATAAAATTCTCTATTCTTCAGGATTGTGTAGGGTTCAGTCCCTACTAGAACACTGGTAATTTTCAGATGATTAGATTAAATAAATTTGGAAGAAATAAATTTTTATTTTCGTTTTTACCAAATTTTGATTGTCTGATGGCGTTCGGGTGATGGTGCTACTACTAAAAAATGGAAATAAAATTCTCTATTCTTCAGGATTGTGTAGGGTTCAGTCCCTACTAGAACTCTGGTAATTTTCAGATGATTAGATTAAATAAATTTGAAAGAAATAAATTTTTATTTTTGTTTTTACCAAATTTTGATTGTCTGATGGCGTTCGGGTGATGGTGCTACTACTAAAAAATGGAAATAAAATTCTCTATTCTTTAGGATTGTGTAGGGTTCAGTTCCTACTAGAACTCTGGTAATTTTCAGAAGATTAGATTTGTTAAATTTGGAAGAAATAAATTTTAATTTTCGTTTTTACCAAATTTTGATTGTCTGATGGCGTACGGGTGAACCTGCTACTACTAAAAAATTCAAATAAAATTCTCTATTCTTCAGGATTGTGTAGGGTTCAGTCCCTACTAGAACTCTGGTAATTTTCAGATGATTAGATTAAATAAATTTGGAAGAAATAAATTTTTATTTTCGTTTTTACCAAATTTTGATTGTCTGATGGCGTTCGGGTGATGGTGCTACTACTAAAAAATGGAAATAAAATTCTCTATTCTTCAAGATTGTGTAGGGTTCAGTCCCTACTAGAACTCTGGTAATTTTCAGATGATTCGATTTGTTAAATTTGGAAGAAATAAATTTTTATTCTCGTTTTTACCTAATTTTGATTGTCTGATGGCGTACGGGTGAACCTGCTACTACTAAAAAATTCAAATAAAATTCTCTATTCTTCAGGATTGTGTAGGGTTCAGTCCCTACTAGAACTCTGGTAATTTTCAGATGATTAGATTAAATAAATTTGGATAAAATAAATTTTTATTTTCGTTTTTACCAAATTTTGATTGTCTGATGGCGTTCGGGTGATGGTGCTACTACTAAAAAAAGGAAATAAAATTCTTTATTCTTCAGGATTGTGTAGGGTTCAGTCCCTACTAGAACTCTGGAAATTTTCAGATGATTAGATTAAATAAATTTGGAAGAAATAAATTTTTATTTTCGTTTTTACCAAATTTTGATTGTCTGATGGCGTTCGGGTGATGGTGCTACTACTAAAAAATGGAAATAAAATTCTCTATTCTTCAAGATTGTGTAGGGTTCAGTCCCTACTAGAACTCTGGTAATTTTCAGATGATTAGATTTGTTAAATTTGGAAGAAATAAATTTTAATTTTTGTTTTTACCCAATTTTGATTGTCTGATGGCGTACGGGTGAACCTGCTACTACTAAAAAATAGAAATAAAATTCTCTATTCTTCAGGATTGTGTAGGGTTCAGTCCCTACTAGAACTCTGGTAATTTTCAGATGATTAGAATAAATAAATTTGGATAAAATAAATTTTTATTCTCGTTTTTACCTAATTTTGATTGTCTGATGGCGTACGGGTGAACCTGCTACTACTAAAAAATGGAAATAAAATTCTCTATTCTTCAGGATTGTGTAGGGTTCAGTCCCTACTAGAACTCTGGTAATTTTCAGATGATTAGATTTGTTAAATTTGGAAGAAATAAATTTTTATTCTCGTTTTTACCAATTTTGATTTTCTGATGGCGTTCGGGTGAGGATGCTACTACTAAAACAAGTTGTTCATTTCATGATCATTAAGCTTCCTCAATATAATATATACCAATTGTTTAATTTTTTATTTTAGAATAATTATTTTAAAGTGTTAAGATAAAATGTCAAAAAATACAAAATTTCAATTTTTTGTGAAAATTTAAAACATTTATTAATTCTATAAATTTTGATAAAATATATACTTTATATACATGAATTGATTCGTTTTTATGTCAGGAATGCAATTTTGACAAGAATTAATAAAAATTTTAATATAGAAAAAAGTTATTTCAAAAAATCCAAAAATTAATTTTTTCAAAAATTAAAAAATTGTTGAAAAAAAATTTTTTTTTAGATATTTTTGAAAATCCTTTTGTCTGATTTTTGGTATTCGTGACCGTAATACACCTACAAAATTTTATCAAAATCCGTCAAGACGTGTAAGAGAAAATTTGTCCACAAGAATCGGTGACATACACACACACACACACACACATACATCTGGACATTTGTTCCTCTCGACGAATTATATATACTACACTTGAAAATTTGTAAAAATAATTGATTCTAAAAAATTCGGAAATCGACATCACTATAAGGATTCCTTTATGAGGAAGCAAAAACGGAAATATCTAATGTTTTCTTCACAAAAATGAAAAAAATGAGTTTGTAAACAATATTGTTATTGAGAAATAAAAATAATACATAAAATGGGTATATTTCCTACTTCTTAATAAAATTTTTTAACAAGTAACAATTTTCTAGTATTTTTTATAAATAAAAAGGAGAATAATTTGCATAATAATTTAGATCAGTCAAACGAAATTTGTTATAGAAAAAAGCATATATAATAAACAAAATGGATAAATTTTTTATTTGTTAATCATAATTTTTTGAAAATTTTCTAATTTCTAATATTATTTTATTATAAATCATGAAAATTACCTGCATATTTTCGATTTGTAAAACAATATTTAAAAAAACAAAAGCATTACACGAAAACTAACTTTAAACTGCGAACAGAATGAATGAAAGAATACGGAGATTAATATAGTTAATTTTAAAAATACTGAGTTTTTAGAAATTTGGAAAAAAAAATTTTGGGGAAGAAATTAAATATGGTAGGTGAGAAAAATATTAATGTAGTAGAGAATAAAAATAGTCCTTTTATGGCTATCAATTATGAAAGGAGAGAAGTTGCGTTTGCGTTTGACCCTGACCCATCCTGGTAAAATGGTTCTCCAAAGCGATATTTACGTTGACCATTCAAGGGTTGTACCCTCGAGGATAAAAATAAGTGGATGGGAACCCCATTGGAGGGTTTTCCTGTGCGATTTCAGTAAACTCCTGGATTTTTCTCTCAGATTTAGTATTTGACCCTTGAAAAAATTCCCCGAGTGTCATAAAGTGCTATTAAATAACAGTTTCGTTGTACTCGCTTCATAAGAAAGTGTATATTCTGTCATAAAAATTCAATGGAAGATTAATACGAACTCATTTAATTTTTTTATTTTCTTTTCTTTTTATATTCTTATTTTTTTATTTTTTATTTACTATACATTATTTTTTAAATCGTACAATTTGGTTATGCAAAAAAAGAAAATAATGAATGAAAAACGTCAATCTTTTTTTTACCGCACACACACATATATATATATATTCCATTTGGATGGCATTTTTCGAAGTGAATAAGCTTTCGATTTTCTGACAGCGTAGAAGTAAAAAACGAATTGCGATTTCTTGTTGAGGTATGAGGTAGTCGTATTTGCCGTAAGAAGCTGTGGAATATTGGAAAAGCTTATCTACAGAAAAAGAGCATTAATTTTGGTTTTAGTTGAGAAAATTTTCTTTCTTCTAATTGCTCGCGAATTAAAAAGAAGGGAAAATTTAAAGGTTCTAATTAAAATGTAAAGTGCGGCATTTTTCAAATGTTGAAACTTTTAGAACTTAAATAGACTTCTTATCATCGAATAAAATAATTATAAAATTAAAATTTTTCAAAAATATCAATTTCTTGTTTTTGAATAATAAACTGAAATAAAATTTCAAATTTCCTGGAAAAAATTAAAAAAAAATTCGAAAAGATTTAAAAATCCAATGAAAAGTAAATATATGAGAATGTTTTTCCCGGGTTTTTGATAATAATCGTTTTGAAAATGGGATAAAGAGAGAAATATTCATCTTAGAAATCTGGAAAAATGAGTCGTCTTTCTTTTGAAGAGAGAAAGAAAAAAAAATGAACGACTTGGTCGTTTTATATGACTGTGAGGCATTTGAAAATTTAAAAGGCTCCTGCGGGCGAAATGCGGACAATAAAGACAATAGGATTTTAACTGGGGTGCTACAGAACGAGACCTCACGTTCACGACAGCATCAGATTCACGGTGAATTGAAACAACAGCTCGTGCCATGCACACTTTTCAGAAAAAAAATATATTTATCTCCATTTTGAAAATTTAGTAAATCAAGAAAATTACTTTCACTGAAAAAGGTGCATTTATGACATAACTATTCCAAGCAAAAGTAAACATTTAATTTCATTGGAAAAAATTCTTATTTAAACTGGACGCAACAAATATAAAAAAATTGTTTGAATTATTATTGAATAACAAAAATTTAAACATTTTATTTTACTACTGAAAAAAAGATTGTTTAAACTGGACGTATCAAATATAAAAAAAAAATTTATTAAATAACCAAAATTTAAACATTTAATTTCATAAGAAAAACAAATATGAAAAAAAAATATGAAAAACAAATAAAAAAATAACAAAAAAAACAAAAAAAGGCATTAACAAATAACAAACAAAAACAAAAAAAAAAATTCAAATTCAAATTCAATTTCTTTTAAAAAATTCTTGTTTAAACTGGACGTAACAAATATCAAAAAATTGTTTGAATTATTATTAAATAACAAAAATTTAAACATTTTATTTTACTACTGAAAAAAAGATTGTTTAAACTGGACGTAACAAATATAAAAAAAAATTTATTAAATAACCAAAATTTAAACATTTAATTTCATTGAAAAAAAGATTGTTTAAACTGGACGTAACAAATATACATATATGCAAAATTTTTGAATTATTATTAAATAACAAAAATTTAAACATTTAATTTTACTACTGAAAACAGATTGTTTAAACTGGACGTAACAAATTTAAAAAAAATTTAATTATTATTAAATTAAATAACAAAAATTTAAACATTTAATTTCATTAAAAAAATGATTGTTTAAACAGGACGTAACAAATATCAAAAAATTCTTTTGAATTATTATTAAATAAAAAAAATTTAAACATTTAATTTCATTGAAAAAAATCTTGTTTAAACTGGACGTAACAAATATGTAAAAATTTTTTAATTATTATTAAATAACAAAAATTTGAACATTTAATTTCACTACTGAAAAAAAATGTTTAAACTGGACGTAACAAATATAAAAAAAAATTTTAATTATTATTAAATAACAAAAATTTAAACATTTAATTTCACTACTGAAAAAAGATTGTATAAACTGGACGTAACAAATATAAAAAAAATTTAATTAATATTACATTAAATAACACAAATTTAAACATTTAATTTCATTAAAAAAATGATTGTTTAAACAGGACGTAACAAATATCCAAAAATTCTTTTAAATTATTATTAAATAAGAAAAATTTAAACATTTAATTTTATTGAAAAAAAGATTGTTTAAACTGGACGTAACAAATATGCAAAATTTTTTAATTATTATTAAATAACAAAACTTTAAACATTTAATTTCACTACTGAAAAAAGATTGTCTAAACTGGACATAACAAATTTGCAAAATTTTTTTATATATATTATAAAATAACAAAAATTTAAACATTTAATTTCACTACTGAAAAAAGATTGTTTAAACTGGACGTAACAAATATAAAAAAATTTAATTAATATTAAATTAAATAACACAAATTTAAACATTTAATTTCATTAAAAAAATGATTGTTTAAACAGAACGTAACAAATATCCAAAAATTCTTTCGAATTATAAAATAAATAACAAAAATTTAAACATTTAATTTCATTGAAAAAATTTTGTTTAAACTGGTCGTAACAAATAACAAAAAAATTTTGAATTATTATTAAATAACAAAAATTTAAACAATTTTAATTTCACTACTGAAAAAGATTGTTTAAACTAGACGTAACAAATATAAAAAAAAATTTAATTATTATTAAATAACAAAAATTTAAACATTTAATTTCATTGAAAAAAGATTGTTTAAACTGGACGTAACAAATATAAAAAAAAATGTTAATTATAATTAAATAACAAAAATTTAAACATTTAATTTCATTGACAAAAATCTTGTTTAATCTGGACGTAACAAACAACAAAAAAATTTTGAATTATTATTAAATAACAAAAATTTAAACATTTAATTTCACTAAAAAAAATTAGTGTTTAAACTGGACGTAACAAGCATCAAAAAATTTTAATGAATTATTATTAAATAACAAAAATTTTAAAAATCTTAAAAGAATATTTTTTCTTTCCAAAATATCTAAATCTATTATAAAATATCTAGGGTTCATAATAGATTTTTTTTCATATGACTCTTTTTCCCTCGGGGTTTATATCATCCGTAAGGACGCCTCTACATGTAACTAAAAGCAATTTAATGAGAAAAGTTTAGAGCTCAACTCTACCGGAAGTAACACTATCAAGTTGTAATTGAACATATGTATATTGAACTAAAAACTGTAGGTTTATTAAAAAAAAAATTTTTTATTCTCAAAAAAAAATTTTTTACGCAAAAACACAACTTTTTTTTAAAAATTGAAACAATGACTTTTTTCTCTCATTTTTCAGAGTGAAAAAAAATATAACATCAATATTGAATCGCTTTGTGCGAAAATGTTACGTATCACATTCACGCATATATTTTTGTGGAACAAAATTTTTTGTCAGTGGTAGATTTCAGAATAAAGAGGAAGTTCACAAATACACATTTTTTAAGCAATATCTGTTTCGACGTTTTTTTTTATTATCTTCCATGCTTTTCGAATAACAAATTTTTAAAGGTGGGAAAAATTTAATTTCACACCATGAAATTTTATGACATGACTAATTATTAATTTTTTAATTACTACTTTCAATTTTTTTAATAATGCGTAACAATTTTGTTATCGCTGCAACTTTTTAAAAAGTTTTTTAAACAAGAAACACTTCCTTCTATTTTTATTCAATTACTACCAAAGGTTCGTGCCTCTAGTCAGATTTTTAAAATTCAAAATGGTGGATATTTCTTTCAAATCTTTTCAAATTCGCTTGAAACTTGTTATTCAGGAGCTTTCGGGGTCAGATTCGTAATCAGTGACCCCGGAAACAAGTTTTATGTAAATTTGAGCAATTTTCAAGAAAATGTCCACCATATTGGATCCGCCATTTTGAATTTTGAAAATTTTGAAAATCTGACTTCAGATTCGTAATCAGAGACTCTAAAAACCCCTGAGTAACAAAGTTCACTGGATTGGGACACGAGTGGAATAAATAGTAAAACTTTCTAAACAAAATAACTTTTTGAACCCCTGTAAATTTTTTAAAATTTTTTACCCATTCTCAAAGAGGGACTTTGAACAATATAACAAAAAGAATATTTAATAAGAGACATCATTTTTCATAATTTAATTTGTCAAAAAAAAAAAAATTACTACCATCTGTTTAAAAGTTCTGTTCCTCGTGATAAATTATTAAACAATGTAAAACTTTTATTTTTTCATAGCAAACCAATATACTGTTGTTAAAAGTTGTTTTCAGGGAAATAGAGTTGTTTTTTTCGTCACGTAAACTTTTTATAGCCAGACGTTGGAAGAGAAAAAAAAATCCCATCTCTATCTGACTTACTCGAGAAGTAATTAAATAAAACGTAAATTTTAAAAGTAGAAAACAAAAATTTTTAATATTAATTTACAGAATACTTTTACTATCGCAGAATTAATATGAGGGATTAGAGAATTTTGAATAAAAAGGACTTTTCATTTAATCGGTAACCATCATCGTATTTTAATTAATAGGTACCACTTAGTTTTCATTAGACTGTGTTAACGTATGTGTGTATTATCGGTTAGCCCCTAAGGGAAAATTTTCACTAAACTCAAAGTCAAAGGAGAGAACAAAAGTTCTTTTTACCTTGGTTCGACAAAGAGTGACATCGCTCGTTTTTAAACACTGACGTTGACATCCATTTCGCTCGGCTTCATTGTTCACAAATTAAAATAAACAACGAAGATGATGATGATAATAATAATAATAATAATAGCAACACGAAGATAATATAAAGAAAATAAATTATTTTTTTGTTTACCCACATCCTTGAAGAAAGTTGTTTTCAATTCTAAAAACTAATGCACTTTTATTTTTACTCCTGTTCACACTTCGATTATTTTTCACATCTTTTTAAAGGAAATGCAACTGTAAATAAAAATTTAATTCTCATACTTCAATTTAGAAAAATTATTTTTCTTTGTTTGTATATATTTTCAGTGATGGAGATTGTTAATTTTGGATTTAGCATTGGACGCTACCTAGAGAGAATTACAAAATATTACAGATGACAAAGTCAGGAACACGTGTTTTTTTTCTTAAATATTCTTCATCATTCTTAATAATATTCTTAATATATGGGACGATAAAAAGTGAAAAGTGACAAAACAATAAAAAATATATATATAAAATATCATAAGTGATCAGAAGTGGAAAAAGTTTTGTGATTAAAATAGAGATAAGGAAGATATTGGTAAGTTTTTAAAAATTATGTAAAATACTACTTTTTAGTGATAAAAATAATTTTTTTTTGTAAGTAATTGCAATTAAAGCTCATGGCAGAATTTTAATTATTTTTAGTAAAATTTCAATCGGATTCCAAGAAAAATGTAATTTTTCTTAAAAATTTGATTAAAATTCGTTAAAAGAATTCAATTATTTAAAAATTTGTTGATAACATTATTTATAAGAATTAAATTTTAAAAAATATTAAATTATTCAATAAATTATTTACTTTAGGTAGTATTTAAATAATTGAATTTTAAAAAAGGTTTTGAATTAAAATATTAGAAAATTTGAGTTTTCTATACTTAACTGGCAATTCTGAAGAATTAATTTTTTTTGAGAAAGATTAATTTAATTTTTTTTCAATAATTTGAAGTTTATAGTTTTTAGATTATATTATATTTAATGAAAGAATTTCCGAATAATCGAACTTTTATAAATTTGAATTTTAAACGTATTTGAAAATTCTCAAAGAACAATTGAGCTCCCGCGTCCAATAACTCGATCTGCGCTTGAACTGAAAAATTCAAGCCAGTCAAGCCGGCAGAAAATGGAAAAAAATAAAAGTCGGAATTTTTAATTTTAAAACATACTACCGTATAGAGCATAAAAATGCCCAACTTTTTTGTCTTTGAAATTTTTCTGTAGAACTTTTATTTTTAATAATAATGGACAAAAACTGAATTTTTTTTATTCTTCAATTTCATTGAATTTCAAAACATAAATCGACTTTTCTCAAACAAATCTTAATGAAATTAATTAAAAATTGATATACTTACTTATCAGGGTCTACCGAAGACGATGAAGTGATTGAAACATTAAAAAAAGTTTATTGAAAAATTATTTGTTAATATAAATACAGACCTGTCAATAAATACGTTTTCTCAACTTTGACGAGAAAAAGTGTGCGGTGAACTTTCGAGTTGACACAACTTCCAGTGAGACATTTGTTTATTAACATGTGAAGAAGTTTTTTGGAAATTTTTATTTAAATCGGATGAAAAATAAAGAAGATACATAATGTTTAAAAAAATATGCGTCGTGCGGTGTTTTGACATTTCGACGCAAGAGGAGAAAACTATTGGAAACTAACAGTGGTCGCCTTTTAAAAATGGCTGCTTGAACGTAAACGTAATTTCAAAAGGATTTTTCTCCTAATTTGGACAGTTATTGCAAAATAGAAAAAAACCAGTTATCCTGAAAATTTGCTTTTTCATTTGTACACAAGAAATTGAAAATCCAATATAATACACGACGTTAGGAAGTAAAATATGAGAATTAGATATGCCCATTAGGTGCTGCCCTCTGGTGGTAATTTTATGCATCGCGCATTTGTTTAACTTTTTCCTATTTTTCTTCCTGTCGTTGTAAATCTAAATAAATCTTTTACTGCCTATCATATTATAAATGTATAGAATTGTTTTTATTTTAAATATAATACATGAATAAACTTATTTTTAAATAAATCAACAGAAAATAGCAATAGTTTCCAATAGTTTTCTCCTCTTGCGTCGAAATGTCAAAACACCGCACGACGCATATTTTTTTAAACATTATGTATTTTCTTTATTTTTCATCCGATTTAAATAAAAATTTCCAAAAAACTTCTTCACATGTTAATAAACAAATGTCTCACTGGAAGTTGTGTCAACTCGAAAGTTCACCGCACACTTTTTCTCGTCAAAGTTGAGAAAACGTATTTATTGACAGGTCTGTTTTTATATTAACAAATAATTTTTCAATAAACTTTTTTTAATGTTTCAATCACTTCATCGTCTTCGGTAGACCCTGATAAGTAAGTATATCAATTTTTAATTAATTTCATTAAGATTTGTTTGAGAAAAGTCGATTTATGTTTTGAAATTCAATGAAATTGAAGAATAAAAAAAATTCAGTTTTTGTCCATTATTATTAAAAATAAAAGTTCTACAGAAAAATTTCAAAGACAAAAAAGTTGGGCATTTTTATGCTCTATACGGTAGTATGTTTTAAAATTAAAAATTCCGACTTTTATTTTTTTCCATTTTCTGCCGGCTTGACTGGCTTGAATTTTTCAGTTCAAGCGCAGATCGAGTTATTGGACGCGGGAGCTCAATTTAAAAAATTATTAAAAATAGTTGATTTCGTGAAGAATTGTAGTTAAAAATTTTATTTTTTTAAAGAAATAAATAAAAATAAAAATTGAATTAAAATAATGAAAATAATTTTGACGAAGTTACAGTAACAATATTTTTAATATAAAATAATAATAATACTTTTTTAAGTTGTTTAATTTCAAAAAGGTTTAAAATTTAAAATTTTCGAAAATCTTAATTCCTGTGGAAAAACAATAATAATTAAATATTTATTGAAAAAAGAGCGTAAAGATGTTTTTGCATAATTTTATAATTAAAGAAATTCGTAAATAAATGTAAGAGAACATATGTTTTGAGTATTTTTCCATTTATTTTCAAAGTTTTCAATTTCGTTTTCAATTAAAATTTACAATTTGACAAACAGAATTTATAAACAATTTTTTCTTTAATTTAAAAAAAAACTTCAAATTTTATTAAAGCAATTGTAATTAAGAAATAGAAAAAATGCCAATTATTTCTTTATAAAAATGGAGAATTTTCTAGAAAAATATTAGGAGACGGAAATATGTAATTTCTTTTTTTCCAAAAGAAAATATTCAGTTTGTGAACAATATTATTATTGAGAAATAAAATTTATGCATAAAATGGATATATTTCCTATTGTTTAATCATAATTTTTTAACAATTAACAATTTTCTAATATTTTTTTGTAAATAAATAGAAAAAAAAAATTTGCATAATATTTAGGTCAAACGAAATTTGTTATAAAAAACATAATAAACAAAATTTACTTGTCAATAATAATTTTTTTAAATTTTCTAGTTTGAGATATTATTTTATTATATAAATCATGAAAAATATATATCTTGTCAAACAATATTTATTAAAAAGAAAGAAAACAAAACTAACTTTAAAGTATGGACAGACAGAAAGAATGAAATACGAAGATTATTATAATTAATTATTTAGTAAATTATTCTTATATTTATTTACATGATAAAATTTTTTTTACAGTTTATATAATTTTTTTCCGATTCAATTCATATTTTTTCGTTTTCTCCTTTCCTTAAATAGTTTTTGCGGTGAAATTTAGGACGATACATTGTATATTGATACATGTGGAAATTCCAATGTGGTATTTTTTTTTTTAAGAAAAAGGGACAATTGCAAGTATAGGGAAATGCAAATTGCCACCAACTCACGAGTAGGAGATTGTGCATTTGCGAGCAGTTTCCAGTTATCTATTGTTCGTGAGATGGCCGCAGGGGAGTAAAATTGTCCTAGACACAGATTCGCACAATTCACATCTATATATATGTATATATATTATAAAACCACAACACCGCACAATTTATTCTCTAATTTTATTAAAATCAGGACTATTATTTTAATCGTCTAATTTCAGTGAATAAAATATTTCCTCATTTCCCACAGGGTGGATTAAATTTATACTTTTTTATTTTATATATGAAAAGAATTTCTTCTTTTTCCAAAAAGAAGAAATTAATTTTCTATTGTCGATTGTAGAAGAAAATTTTTATTCATTTTTTTGCAATATCGAAGTAATTTTGTTTTTAATGGAATTTTTTTAAATGGCAATTTGTTCCACTTTCAGAGAGGTATATATAGTTTTTTTTTTTAGAAAAAATTTCTAGTTTTTTAGAATAAGTGAGAAAGTTGTCAAAGGTTGAAGAAAAGTAATGTTTTTTTAAATTTTTAAAAAGAAAATGTTGAGAATTCAATTTAGTGCAAAGCAACAGGCGACCAATTCATCAGCAACTTACTGCATAAATGGTTACAAATTTATTAAAGCTCGTAAATCATTGGTAAAAGCAGAATATCTGGTAATAGCTTCAATTTGCAAAGTTACTCGTAAATGTCCTATATAAACAAGGATAATTGCGCTCTATGTATATTTATACGAAAATGTTCATCATAGAAATTAGTCGATAGTTGATTATATCAATTTTTGCTTGTAATTAGAAAAAATTTACTAAATAATTTTTTAACTTATTTCTGTTTATTATTTTTTTTAAATTGTGTTTTGCATGAATATTTTTTTTCTCCAATAATGCCAGATTAACTTTCAAGACTATTTTTAACATAATTTTTTTTTTTAAAGAAATTGATCGCACCTGGTGGTTGTAATAAAAATACTCCTCTTTTTACAGAGCTGACGTCCACCACTATACAGCTGCGGATTTTAGTTTCTAAAAAATTAAAATGACGAGACCACGACCATTTTTACGAAACTGAATTTATAGTAAAAAAAAATGCAGAGTCGCGTACATCCCTCATAAAATAAAAGTTTTACTCTTTGATTGATGACTTAACTTTGTGTGACGGTAAACTTGACACGAAAATTGTTTCAAGAGAAATATATTTTTTGTTCCATTTTTTTTCTGTTGGTTAACATAAAAATATATTTTTCTTTCCTTTTTTTTTAAAAAAAAGAACCGTTACTCTCGATTATCAATGTCTGGAATATTGGCATTTTCTGACAGAAGCTTATAAAATGTGAAATATTGAATGAATAATAGTAATGGATCGCAGTTTGGATCAGATATTATACAAAAGATATTCTGTAATATATCGAGATGCGACGACGACGACGACAACGATCGTGATTCTTTGACAATGCCTTTAGGTGATTTCTGTGAAACTTGAATCATTTGTCAAAATGTTGTGTGGCTCTTTAACAATTGTCGAATGACGGATTTTCAAAGGATTGAAAATTTCGAAAAATATTAAAAACATGTTAAAAACAAAAATTTATTTCAAGAGACAAAGATTATGAAATTATTTATAAAATCTAAAAAATTATTTATATATTTAAGTAATTTTTATATGTATGGAAAAAATAATTTTATATACTTTGTATATTCCTGTTGGTGGAAATTTTTTAATTTGAACCACGGCGCCACCTGGATTGAACAGAATGTGACAAGAACGGAGAGTCAACAGTAGACAGTTGAAAGCGAACGTGTCAACAAGACACAGTCAGTTTTGTTAATTTTCTCTTATCTTAAATGTCTAATATAATAAAAAAGGCTTGCTTAAACTGGACGTAACAAACAATTATCACTGTTAAAAACAAATAACACAACAAATATTAAAACACTTTTACAAACAAAAATAAATAACAGAATTTGCTTATTCAGGAAACATAACCAAATAAAACAAGATTTTACTTAAAACTACAAATTAAATTTTTCAAAATTATAAAACATAAAGAAATCGATAACTCCGAGTCCTCGGCTCGAAGTGATCGATTTCTTCATGTTTTATAATTTTGAAAAATAACCGAGTAATAAAATCAATTCAATACCTATTATTATTTTCCAGAATTTTTAACTAAAATTCTTTTTCAAATCGATTATTTTAATAATTTTCAAAATAGTTTTTTAACAATTTTCAAATCTATTTGTTTACAATATTCAATTTTATGAAATTTCAATTATTCGTAAATTCTTCAATTAAATATATATTAGAAAACGAAATCTTAAAATAAAAAAATTCAATTAAACTTTTAAAAAAAATTAATTTTTAAATTCAATTATTTCTCCAAATTCACACTATATTGCTTTTAATATTTAATTATTATCTAAAATTTTAACTGAAATTCACTTTTAAATAAATTTTTGTTAGAAAATTCTAATAGAATTAAATTATCTAAATATAAAAATAGATAATTTATTGAATAATTGAATGTTTCTTAAAATTCAATTTGGTCCTAATTTCCAAGATAACTGAATTCCTGCGATGAATTCTTTTGTTATTTATGAAAATAATTGATTTTTGCAATGAATTTTATTAAAATTCCTAAAAATAATTGAATTCCCAAGAAGAATTTTATTATTTCGGAAAATAATTAAATTTTGAATTGAAGTTTCTTAAAATTCCTAAATATAATTGAAATTTCTACGAAAAATTTTATTTCTTTGGAAATAATTGAATTTTGCAATGATTTTGATTAAAATTCCTAAAAATAATTGAATTTCTAGGAAAAATTTTGTTGTATTTTTAAAGTTAATTGAATTTTTTCAAAGAATTGCGTTCAAATTTTTGAAATAATATTAAATATATAACTTATTTCAAAAGAATTGAAATTAAAATTTTTCAAACAAAATTCATTAAATAATTTTTAAATAATAATTTCATGTTAGTTCTTGAAGAATTAAGTTATTTCAAAAGAAATTATTGTCAAAAATAGAAAAAATTAAAGGTTTTGTATTAGAATTAAGGTCAATAATTTGTAATTTTTCTAAAATTAAATTTTTTTTCGTGTTTTTAACTACAATTCTTCTATAAATGCATTATTTTTAATAATTTTAAAAAAATTTCTTTGAGAATTTTCAAATTCATTTGTTTACAATTCATTTTTTCAAAATTTTCATTATTCGTAAATTCTTCAATTAACTGTATAGTAGAAAATAAAAATTTGAAATAATTTAAAAAAAACTAAATTTTTTTAAAAAATTAATTCCACAGAATCATTAGATAAAAATATGAAAAATTTAGATTTTCAAAGATTTTAATTGGAGATCTATTCAAAATTTTTCTACATCGACTCTTGAGAATAGGAAAAGTTTCTATACTATTACTCTAGAATCTTAAAGTGTTTTAATGTCGATTCCTTTACGACCTAGTCGACTGCCTGTTGAGTTGTTCCGGAAGTTCGCCTCCAGTTTCCAACGTATTTTATATCTAATATTAAATTGCTACTGAAATTACGATTTTACGTTTATTTTATATCAAGCTTGTCCCATAAATTTTTTTTTTCTAAACGAACAATAATTGCGTTCTCGAAAGATTTTTCTAAAAATAATTAGAAAACTATTCGAAAATGTTGTTCAGTTTTCGTAAAAAAATTATTTCATAAATTAATTTCTGTATTTTAATTTACATTGTTTCTATATTTTTACATTCTTTTCAGAATTCTTTTTAAAAATTTTCAATATTTTATAACGTACCTTTATTAATATTGCTAATATTTCCTCGTATATTTATTTTATACGCTATTATTTGCAGATTTTTACGATTCTTTTTATTTTTTTTCTTTCTATTTAATTTTTCAATACAGAAATGGTATTTCTATGTTTTATATTTATAAAAAGGAACTTGGAAAAAGATAAATTTTTTAATCCACAAAGAAGGATTCACGATTTTTCTGAAACCTTTTAGTATCCATTTTTTGGATTGTACACACGTCAATTGTGAAAAATTGACAGTCTGACAAGTTATAAATGTCAAGTCCGAGTATTTTTTTTATAAAATTCTCCCAACAATAAACTCCAATCGCATTTTACATTTATTAACGTTTTTTTAAAAAATGTTACTTTTTCAAAATTCAATCTCGTTTGAATAGTTCTTTTTTAAAATTTTCTACACTGTCCTAGTTTTTTTTTTTTTTGCAGAATTTTTTTTACTATCTAATTTTTCGTCACTCGAATGCATAATTGTATATTTAAATTTTTGTCGGTACAGCATAGCAATAAAAATGGAATAAAAAAAAAATTTTTTTCAATGTCACGATTTATGCAAACAGAGTAGGAGAGAAAAATTTTATTTGAATTTTTTGAAAAATGCGGAATTTATCATATATTTCCTTGGCTTGCTCGTAAATTTAATCATGCAGATGTAGTATAGCTGATGAAGATGAATATATCCTATCACAGCGTTGTAGTTATTCTATATATATATTCAAGGCATGCTCACGATCTAGCATGATGCAAAAATGCTACTTTGAATTCTTCTTGGTCCACCTTTTTTTTCTTAAAAGGAAAAAAAAAAGTTTCAACAAGACTATCCGATTTTTTTCCCTCTGTTCATTTTTCCGCATCGAAAAATTTATCAATGCTGGACAAAAGACACTCGAATAACTATGCGGTAAAGGAGTTTAAAATATTTCGATAGGACAGCAAAGGGGAAAATAACTAGAAGTTAGTTTACTTTTTATTTTCATTCCATTATCCCCGCCTGCTTGAATTTTTAAAAAAATATTTATTCTAAATTAAATATTCATTTAAAATTTAATTTTTGAATCAAAAAGGATTGCTTAAACTGGACGTAACAAACAATTAACACTTACAGAAAATATTAAAATAGTTTCAAGAACAAAAATTTTGAAGATTTTTTTTTTCCATCTAGAAAATAACAATAAAGAACATTATATGTGTATAATTAACGTCGATCTACAAGTAACGTTCTTTGTTAACAAAACTTGTTACAAATAAAAAAGACCCGTAATTGGCTTGACCTCATTCTCATATTTTTTTCAATGTTACGTTCTTCACCGACTATTTATTAAAATTCTTTTTTTTCCCCTTCAGCAAAAATCTCTGCAAGTTTAATCAGTTTTCATGTAGACTGAAATTTTCTAGAATTATCTTTTGCGAAATAAAAATATAGAATTCTCCCTGTGTTAGTGAGAGATTGAGAAAAATATTGTGGCTGAAAAGAAGATTGAAAAGACTGAATTCAACTTTGAAACAATTTTAAAACGTTATGAGCTAGAGGAGTGGTTGAAAGGTCCATTTATTTCACCCGGTTTATGGAGTCTTTCATTATTATTTTTCCTTCTTCGCAAAAAAAAAAAAAAATTTTTTTGTTTATTTTTCACATCTGGTATAAAAATTACATCAAAATGTTTCTTAATATTTATTCCTATCGAAAATATCAAAAACAAATATTTTTTTAGTAAAAGAAAAGTTTATTTTTCATAAAAATATTTCTGAAAAATAAGCAAAGAAAAAAATGTACTTTTCCAACGTAGAACAAAAACGTTTTTGTTTATTTTCCGTGAAGGGAAAAATTTCTACGCTTAAGAAGTTTAGTAAATGACAGTGTTGTAACCATTCGAGTATAAAGAGATACGCGAGACACGTAAGATATATTTATTCTCATAGTAAACTTTAAAAGATCCATTTCCTTTCATTGAGCAAAAAAATAATAAAAAATAATCGTCAATCCTTGACGTCAACTAATCCCCATCAGATTTTTTAGAGGGCGCTCGAAAAAAGAATCTCTACTAAAGAATTTTTGAAAAAGAAATAATTAAAATTAAAAATAAAGCAAATCAGTAGAATTAAAAATAGATCCGCGACAATATGGAATTTTAATGAATCGAGAACTGTCAGAATATCAAAAGAGGCATTTAAGTAATTTAATAAGAACTTGAAAGTAGGGGAAGGATAAAAAAGTTGTCATTTTAAAAAAAGGTACAAATATTAAAATTGATCAGTTTTACGAGAACCGGTGTAAAAAAGTAAAAATTATTTTTTGAATTTAAAATTTTCAAACTATATAATTATAGGTTAATATTAATTTTTGAGAAAGAGCCGCATATGTGTCTTACGCAGGACCACAAAGTATCCGATAATTATTCAGAAGCACTTAGAGTTTCCCTTTGATCCGCTATTTCATTTGGAAAATTACAATTCGACCACATTTCTATCTCTATCGATGGTAACATTTCGAATATTAATGCAGAAATTGTGAAAAAGTTTTCATAATTTTTGTTATTTTGAAGAAAAAATATTTTAAAAAGAAAGAACTACCGTTTACCATTTAGCAAATGAACGATATAGTTGGAAATAATGATAGTATTATTAAATAAATAAAAAAATACTTTATTTTATTTACAGCCACAAATATACACAAAATTGTAAAAAAATCACATTTCTCGACAACAGATACATTAATATCAAACAATCCGGAATAAAATTTAAAAAATATAATAAAATTCATAGCAAAATTTTAATTAGGTATTTTTAACAATTTTTTAAAAAACTCTCTTTAAAATTTCAATTATTTTTATAAATAATAAAATTCTTATCCGAAATTCAATTATTTAAAAAAATTTTAATAAAATTCTTCTCTGAAATTCAATTATTTTCAAAAGTTAATAAAATTCTTAGCAGAAATTCAATTATATTCAAAATTTTTTTTTATATTTTCGTCAAAATTTTATAAATAATAAAATTCATCATAAAACTTTAATTATTTCCAAAAGTTCTAATAAAATTCTTTGCAAAATTCAATTATCTTCAAAAGCACGAAAATTCTTTAAAGAAATTCAATTAAATAAATATCAAAATTCTTCTGCAAAATTCAACTACTTTTTAAAAAAATCTGTTAAAAATTTCAATTATCTTTGTGAATAATAAAATTCTTCTGCAAAATTCAATTACTTTTAAAAAAAAATCTGTTAAAAATTTCAATTATCTTTGTGAATAATAAAATTCTTCTCTAAAATTCAATTATTTGCAAAAATTTTAATAAAATTCTTGTCAAAATTTAAATTATCTTTATAAATAATAAAATACATTCTAGAAATTTAATAATTTTCAAAAGTAATCAAATTCTTCACAGAAATTCAATTATTTTCAAAATTTTCTTTAAATTTCTCGTCAAAATTATCACTATCTTCATAAATAATAAAATTCATCCTGGAAAATTTAATTATTTTCAAAAGTTCTGCCAAAATTCTTTGTAAAATTCAATTATCTTCAAAAGTAAGAAAATTCTTGTCAGAAATTAAATTAATTTCAAATTTTTTTTTAAAATTCTTCTCAAAATTTCAATTATGTTTATAAATATCAAAATTCTTCTGCTATAATTAAATTACTTTTAAACATTTTTAATAAAAATCTGTTCAAAATTTCAATTATCTTTGAGAGTAATAAAATTCTTCTCTGAAATTCAATTATTTGCAAAAATTTTAATAAAATTCTTGTCAAAATTTAAATTATCTTTATAAATAATAAAATTCATCCTAGAAATTCAATTATTTTTAATTTTTTTTTAAATTTCTCGTCAAAATTTTAATTATCTTCATAAATAATAAAATTCATCCTGGAAATTCAAATTATTTTCAAAAGTTCTGATAAAATTCTTTGCAAAATTTAAATATCTTCAAAAGTAAAAAAATTCTTGTCAAAAATTAAATTATTTTCTAAATTTTTTTTTAAATTCTCCTCAAAATTTCAATTATTTTTGTAAATATCAAAATTCAATTACTTACGAATGTTTTCTAAATTTCTTCCCAATAATTCAATTATTTTCATAAAAAATAATTAAAAAAATTTTTTTTTATAAAGTCTTATAATATAAAATAATGATTTTAACACTCGATCCTCTTTAATTATTATAAAACATGAAGACATCGATTGCTCCGAGTCGAAAACTCGGAGTAATCGATTTCTTCATGTTTTATAACAATTTTTTATAAGTTGTTTAATTTCAAAAAGGTTTGAATATAAATCTTTAAAAAAATTTTAATTTCTATAGACAAATAATAATTAAATATTTATTTAAAAAACAAGTTATTGATGTTTTCGAAAAATTTGAAAGAAATTTGCAAATAAATGTAACAGAACATTTTTTTTACTCAAACTTTTTCCTTTGAAAAAGTCGCATTTTACTAAAAAAAATGTCGATTAGTCGCATTTTTTCACAAAAAAGTCAATAAAGTCGCACAATCCGAGCCCTGTAAACATTTCACTAAATACAAAAGAAATTAAAAAGACTTTACTGTAAGTTTTTTAAAATTAAAATGTTTATAAACCTTTTGTAAACATTAATTTTTTACAATTATGTATATATTTGTGGCTGTAAATAAAATAAAAGTGATGTATATTTGTTTGTGCTTATTGATTTAATAATACTACTATCCTTATTCCCAACTACATTCTTCATTTGCTTTTTCATTTTGCAATTCTTTTATTAGAACAATTAAAAATTTCAAATTATTTAAGTATAAATTATATTTTAATACTTATCTTAAAAAATGTATTATTTTAATTGAATATTATATATAATATGTATGAAAAAAATAGAATAAATAAATAAAGAATAAATAAATATTTATAGAATAAATAATTTATAAAATATTCATCCTATCTATTGAAATTTTTTAGAAAATTGTTACGTCCAGTTTAAGCAAGCATTTTATATATTACATATTAAAAAAAAATTATAATCGACTGTTTCTTGTTGACAAGAAGGCCTTCAACTGTCTACTGTTGACGCTCCCTTAGATTGTCAAGTACAGTCTGACGCTGTTCTCTCCAGGTGGCGCCGTTGTCGTTAAAGCTTAATTCATACTTAACACGTTTCATCACCTGATCCTGCCATTAATGTACAAAGTTTGAAAAATTAATTTTTTGTTCAGAAAACAAATTCAAAACCTACTATTATTTATTTATTCAAAGTACACGGGCTTTTAATGCTTGTAATTATTTCAAATTTTAAATATTTATTAATGTTTATTAATTAATATTTTATTAATAGATACGATATCCTACTTCCGAAGTGTGTCATAACTTTGAAAAGGAAAGAAATGTTTTCCCCCCAAGGGCGTAAAGGGGGTGAAAGTCTTGTTTCCAGTGAATCAGTTTGAGAACTAGTTGCTGTAGAATACTTTCAGCGGTCACGTAACTAAATACCTCCGGATCTACTGACTTCCTTCGGGGTAACTTTTGGAACATGGCCCAACACTAAACAACCACTGCAGAGTATATAAGTTGTTGATGTTATCCATACAAATACTGACGTGCGAAATAGAGGAAAACTCACCGCAGAGGAATTTAGTAAAAAGAAGTTACACTACCATTGTACAATGTAACTCTATTATATTTCCCCCTAATTTTCATATTTACAAGAGTTAATTATTTACCAACCCTAAAAAAGAAATTAATTTCTAAAAGAGAATTTTTCTAAAAAACTTTTTTTTCATACTAAAAAACCTACTCTTCCGTGTACATAAATGTTTTTATTTTATGATAATAAATATGAAAAATTTTCTTTTCGTGTTCAATGAGGGAAAATATTGTATATTGGTATTGCATCGAATCAATAAACTGTATTTTGAATATGTATCGCATAGTACAATATAATCTTTTGCGCAGAAGCACAGTTATTGTATATTTGCCATTATATTTATAAAAAAAAATTAATTTAGAGGTAGAAATTTTTTATATCAGAGACTTCTTCTGGGAAATATTTTTCATCTAGTAGGCATCGTACTTGATTAATGATGGTAGTTTCTAAATTATTTTCATTGGTATAAGATTAAAAAAAATTAATTTTAATAACAGGTTGAATGAGGCGTGTGTTTGAGTATATCAACAAGAGTGTTGTGTGTAAGTAAGAGAGGATGGCTTTTCGACAAAGCCACACTGAAAGTTACTGAAATGGAACAACTCCAGTAGTTGCAACGCGGTAGTTACCGAGAAACATTCCTCCAACTATATCTATATACATTGAACAATAGAAGAGTCCTTTGGCTTTGTAATCGCAGCTTTCGCAGGGTAACTGGATGCTTTAATGCATTTTCAAACATTCTGACGTCAATTTTCCAAGAGATAAGGGGTTTTGAATTAACATTTAAGGAAAATCATCATCATCATCATCCACTTAAACAATCCTTTCAACGGATTCACAATCACTCAACCGATAAATTCATCTCGACAATATATTTGTAATATTATCTCAATTTCTGAAAATTTACCAACTAAAAATTCATAACCTATA
This sequence comes from Leptopilina heterotoma, assembly GCF_015476425.1. Taxonomy (NCBI): domain Eukaryota; kingdom Metazoa; phylum Arthropoda; class Insecta; order Hymenoptera; family Figitidae; genus Leptopilina; species Leptopilina heterotoma. The sequence goes on along the minus strand of NW_025110890.1, from coordinate 866,438 downwards.
TAACTTCTTCTTTTATCCTTGACGATTTAAAAAAAAAGAAATTACTTTAATGGAACAATAAGAATTGTGAATCCCTTTTATTCATGACAATAAAACCGGAAGTTTAATTTGAATCAAGAGTAAATTTATTGCATTAAGAAGAGAGAAGGCAACTGTTGAATCAAGTGCACGTGCAGTGTTGTATATATATCTTGGTATATAGTAAGAAGCTTATTAAATTATGAAAAAAAATTCTTCTCTAAACGCTGTCTTGTAATAAGATCAAGTCGCGACCAATTATTATTGGAATCTGTCAAAAATAAAAAGTCGACTGCAGATCTTATTTGCATCTCTTATTTAGTTGAAGGTAAAACCATTTGAAAATGATAAAATAAAATGCAACTGATTTTCAAATCAATTCAGTGAAATGCAAAACTAATAATGATGGAAATATCCGGATCTATTGGAAGAAAAAAATTATGGAAAAAAGGTGAAGAAAAAATGTTTGAAGAAGCTAATTTGGTAAGAGAATTAGTTTCGTTTGAATTTAGCATTGACGACAATTGCGCCACATGGATTGGTTAGCGCCTTAAGGGACTTAACTATTCGAGGAGAGTTACCAGTAGTCGAGTGTTGCAAGCCAAGTAGATAACAGACGACTTTTGTGCGTAATTTCCTTTTATTTAAGTTCAAAGTTATAAAAAGGCTTGCTTAAACTGGACGTAACAATATTAATTAATTTGTGTTTTGAGGTTTAGGCCAAAGAATCCAAATTTTCCAAATTCTTCTCCAAAGTTCAATTATTTTCATAAATGACAAAAAAATTCTTGTCCTAATTTCAATTATTTTCAAAAAAATTTTTTAATTTCAATGATTTTCAATATCTACAATTTTAATAAAATTTCCCAAAAAGAATCCAATTATTTAAAAAAAATTTTATTAAAATTGTATGCAAACATTTAATTATTTTCGTAAATAATAAAAATTTCACAAAAATTCAAATATTTTCATATATAATAAAATTTTTTGAAGCAGGAATTCAAATATTATTTTCATAAAAAAAATAAAAAATTCTAGAAAATAATAATTAAATTTAAATGATAAAAATAATTTTTGAAGATATATGAAGAAATTAGAATAAAAATATTCTCATAATAAAAAATAATGATTTTATCTCTCGGTCATCTTTAATTATTAGAAAACATAAAGAAATCGGTCACTCCGAGTCTTTGACTCGGAGCAATCGATATCTTCATATTTTATAACAATACTTTTATAAGTTGTTTAATTTAAAAAAGGTTTGAATTTGAAATTTTTGAATGTCTTGATTCCTGTGGAAAATCCTGTTCCAAAATTACAATTTTAAATTAATTTCGTTTCTGAACTTTTCTATAATTTTTCTTTGCAAATATTTTCAATTTTAAAATTAATGTATTGAAAATTATCGAATAGGTGCAAAAAGAATGTTATCAAAAAATTTGATGATAATAGAATTCGTTCAAAGAATTTTATTATTTAGGAAAATAACTGAATTCTCGCAAAGAAATTTCTTAAAATTTTTTAAAATCCTAATTACATTCTTTTGAAGAATTTCTTTGAATTTTTTTTAAACTAATGGAGTTTCTTTAATAATTTAAATTAAAAATTTTAAAAGCAATTGAGTTTCATAAAGAAGAATTTTATTAAAAGTGAATTTTTTTTTAATAATTGAATTTCTTTATAAAGAATTTTATTATTTTTTGAAAATAATTGAATTCTTTCGATTTTTTTGACGAATATATTTAAAAATTGCATTGAAAGTAATTTAATTTTTATATAAAATTTTTTAAAAATATGTTAAGAATAATTAAATTATATTTAGAGAATTTTAAATTCTTGTTGAAATAGCATTTTATGAAAATTTTTGAAAATAATTAAATTCTTTCATATAATTTTATTTAAATTTGATTAAAAATAATTTAATTTCTGCGCAAAGATATTTTGTATTTATAAAAATAGTTGAATTGTTACGAAGAATTCATTAAAATTTTAGGAAATAATTGAAATTTATGGAAATATTTAAAAATATTTGAATTCATCCGAGGAATTAAATTAAAATTTTTGAAAATAATTGAATTCCTCCAAAGGATTTTACTATTTATAAAATTAATTGAATTATTGCGAAAAATTTTACTATTTATAAAAATAATTGAATTTTTTCGAAGAATTTATTAATTTTTTTTTTAAATTGAATTCTTCCGAAGAATTTAATTTCAATTGTTTTGAAAATCATTGAATTTTTGTGAAGATTTTACTATTTAAAAAAATAGTTCAATCGTTTAGAAGGATTTATTAAAATTTTAGAAAATAATTGCATTCTTTTGTGAAATTTTATTCAATATTTTGATAATATGAATGACAGTAATAATTAATTTTGTACTTAATAAGTGATTTTTTTTATATTTTGATTATGAAATTATTTAAAAAATTTATATTTGATATCCAAGATAATTCTAAAAGTTAACACTTTTCATTTAATATTACTAATTTTCGTAGCATGTTCTCGAGTGATCGTAAAATCAAGAAATTAATTACCTTTTTATTTCTTTAGCTTTAATTTTTCATTTTTCTAATTTATAATTCCCAATCAGTTTGTACATTAAAAGACATCAAAGAACTTTTCCCTATAAATTAACAGAGAAAATATTTCCCTAAAGATTTGGAATTGAGCACTTGTTTTATGGACAAAATTGCATGAATTTTAACAAACAATTCTGGCAACGACATTATGGTTTGGCATCTATTCAAATTATTATTCTCGAAAAGCCATTAATCCCCGTCACTATTAGCAGGTGTAAACGGCAACTTTCAGCAATTCATTATTATTTCGCAAAAAATTTTTTCCCCAATTCCCCGCCATTATAGAAAAAGTAAAAAAAATTTACAAGATCACATATTGAATTTTTTTTTCTCTGTTTTTGGCAATAAAAAAATTATGAAAAATGGCAGAAAATTTCTTGCAGACGTGGTAAAATTTTGCAACACAAGTTCTTTTGGAAATAGTCCAATTTTTTGTCGAGAGGAGAATACAGAGAGTGAGAAGCTGCTTTCACCTAGGAGGGTACTTAATTTAAGTAATCCAAGTAATCAGATAATGGCTTTGTGAATCTCAATCGGTGGGTTAACAAAGATATCAGAGGCAAAATTTTCTTTGAAAACGGATAAATTTGTTAGGGAAACTTTTGTATTTCATTTTAAAATTATCTAAAATTACAATTACAAAAAAAATTAATTTTGTTATTAATTCTAATTAACTATATTCAATTTATTTTTTTTATTCAAATTAAATAATTTTCTATTTTCAAATATAAATTTTTTAAATAATTTCATAATCAAAATTAAAAAAATTCACTTATTAAGCACAAAATTAATTATTACCTACTGTTCATATTTTCAAATTTTTTTTTAAATTTCACGAAAGAAATTGATTATTTTCTAAACTTTTAATAAATTCTTCTAAACGATTTAATTATTTTTTTTAAATACAAACAAAAATTCAATGATTTTCAAAACAATTTTAATTTAATTCCTCGGATGAATTCAAATATTTTTAAATACATCTATAAATTTCAATTATTTTCTAAAATTTTAATAAATTCTTCGAAACAGTTCAACTATTTTTTATAAATACAAAAATTATGTGCAGGAATTAAATTATTTATAATTAAATTTAAATAAAATTACATGAAAGAATTTAATTATTTTCAAAAATTTTCATAAAATACAATTTCAACAAAAATTTTAAATTCTCTAAAAATAATCCAATTACTCTTAAAATATTTTTAAAAAATTCTATATAAGAATTAAATTACTTTCAATGCAATTTTTTTAATTTAATTATTTTTATAAATAGTAAAATCCTTTGAAGGAATTCAATGATTTTTAGAACAATTTTAATTGAATTCCTCGGATGAATTCAAATATTTTTAAATATTTCCATTAATTTCAATTATTTCTTAAAATTTTAATAAATTTTTGGAAACATTTCAATTATTCGTATAAATAGTCAAATTCTTCGCAATAATTCAATTAATTTGATATTATATATTATTAGCAAATATTTATATAAAATTTTTCATAATAATTTGATTATTTCTTAAAATTTTAATAAATTTTTCGAAACAATTTAAATATTTTTATAAATATTAAAATTCTTCGCAAAAATTCAATGATTTTCAATTCACTTTTAATAAAATTCTTTATCATAAAATTCAATTGCTTTCAAAATTTTCAATTAATATTATTAAAGAAACTCCATTAGATTAAAAAAAATTCAAAGAAATTCTTCAAAAGAATTTAATTAGGATTTTAAAAAATTTTAATAAAATTCTTTGCGAGAATTCAGTTATTTTTCTAAATAATAAAATTCTTTGAAGGAATTCTATTATCATTAAATTTTTTGATAAAATTCTTTGCAACAATTCGATGATTTTCAATACATTAATTTTAAAATTGAAAATATTTGAAAAGAAAAATTATAAAATTTTTATTTTCTAATTAATTCAAAATTGAAATGACAAATAGAAATCATCAGAATTTTTTTCACTTCTTTCATTAAAAGACTAAAATTTTGTTAAATATTATGTTTTGTCAAATCGAAATTATGCAGATTTTTGTTCTTTACTTCTAAACAAAATTAGAAAATTGTTAAACAACTGTGATAAAGAAATAGAAAATTTATTTATTTTGCATTATTTTTGTTTATGAATCACAATTTTTTGAACAAAATTATTATTTTCTTTTATAAAAAGAAGAAAAATATTTGCACAATTCCTTTTTTTTAATCTTATTTTTGGAACAGGATTTTCCACAGGAATTAAGACATTCAAAAATTTCAAATCCAAACCTTTTTTAAATTTAACAACTTATAATTGTTATAAAACATGAAGATATCTATTGCTCCGAGTCGAAGACTCCGAGTGATCGATTTCTTCATGTTTTCTAATAAAATTAAAGATGACCGAGGGATAAAATCATTATTTTATATTAAAAGAATATTGTTACTGTAACTTCATCAAAATTATTTTCATTATTTTAATTCAATTATTATTTTCTAGAATTTTAAATTATTTTTTATGAAAATAATAATTGATTTCTTAAAAAAAAATTTATTATTTTTGAAAATAATTGAATTTCTGTGAAATTTTTATTATTTATGAAAATAATTAAATGTTTGCATAAAATTTTAGTAGAAAATTTTTTAAATAATTAAATTCTTTTTGGGAAATTTTATTAAAATAGTATATTGAAAATCATTAAAATTAGAAAAATGCATTTTATTCTTGAAAATAATTGAAAGTAGGACAAGAATTTCTTTGATATTTATGAAAATAATTTAACTTTGGAGAAGAATTTTGTTATTTATAAAGATAATTGGGATTTTTAGGAAAGTTTTTTTCATATTTTGTATATAGTTGAATTTTATAAGAAGAATTTTATTTTATTTTTGAAAATAATTGAATTTCTGCAATTATTTGTAATTTCTCCAAAATTGAATTTTTTTAGTGTTTTTAACAAAAATGTAAATTAGAAAATGTTTAAATTCTATTATTTTTAAAATTGCTAATTTTATTTTAAAAAGGTAGTAAGAAGTTAGCCGCTCGTTTTAGCGCGCGAATTGTTGCTAATTTGTTGTAATTTTACAAAGTGGTTGGGAGGAATATTTACGAATCTAAATTTAGATTGAGAAAATTCTCTATATAATGAATGTGCGGTGAATGCAATTTTGTCATGTGCATACATATATATATATAGTAAAGTACAAATTGCAGTTAGGAGTGGTGCAGATTTCGTTGGAATAACCATTGTATGGAAAGTTGGCGACTATAAGGGAAAAGTCGTTTATCTTTGTCGGAAACTTAATTGCCGGTGAGGTTTAACGCGCCAGGTGACACTTTATCTGCCCTTGCTAAAAGGAAGATTTTACATTGAAATCCCGTAGTGATCCAAGCAAATGAATCCTCTTGCAGCATCTTGAAATCCAAGCTCCTTCTCTTTCCCTCCGCAAGTAGAAACTCGTTTACAAGGGAACAAATGAGCTGTGACTCTTCTCTTAAGAACAAACTCTATCTTATCGATGAGCACTTTCAAAACTAGAGATAAATCTTTTCTCAACACCATAAGGTACCTATAATTATTCATTTTCAAAAGAAGAACAAGCTGTGTAATTATTGATTACCACTTATTCGAGATTTACCAAATTTCAAAATTTAGGGAAACAAATTGAATATATGTCAAAAGAGAACGAAATTAAATTTTAGTTTGACATTGATATAAAAAGTAGTGGATAAAATATTTTTTTGATATAGCTAGAAATAAAAAGATGGATTCAGCAAAATATTTCTACCAACATTTTTCTGCTTTCCTTTTACTTTTGTGGCAATATTTTCTTTACACGATTATAATTTTCGCAACTAAGACTGTATCTATATTTACTTTCTATATATTTTGATACGTGTTTACCATACAAGGTAGAAAAAATTCTCAAGAAAATTCAGTTTGAAATTTATAATCCACAAATTAAACATTTACCGATATTGGCAAAATAATCTACACAATGTGTCGTCCTTGCACGAATATAATGCGCATAAGTTTCTATAAACCTATAATTTTGACAACATAATTTTTTTCCCACAAAAATATAAGTAAAAGATGTTTATTATTTTTTCAAAAATAAGTAGAAAATAGATTTTACGACGCTTTATATAAAGATTTGTTGAGTAAAATTTAATTTGAATAAATACGTTAAATATTCCATCAATTAAAAAATAAAATATGTAAACATGATTTTGAATAGTAAAAAATAAACATAATTTACAAACTGTAATTCAATTTTAAAAAAAATGCAATAACTGAAATCTAGTAGAATTTGGAAAAGTTTTCAAATTAAAATCATTGAAAATCTAAATCTTTCATATTTTTAACCATAACGATTCTGTGGAATTAATTTTCTTAAAAAATGTAGTTTTTTTAAAATTATTTCAAATTTTTATTTTCTAATATATGTATATTTAATTGAAAAACTTACGAATAATTGAAATTTTGTAAAATTGAATTGTAAACAAATAAATTTGAAAATTCTCAAAGAAATTTTTTAAAAGTTATTAAAAATAATATATTTATAGAAGAATTTTAGTTAAAAACGCCAAAAATAAAACAACATTTATTATTATTTTCAGGAATTTTATGAAAATTCAATACAAAATTCAATTATTTTCCAAAATAATTAAATTCAAATTTTTACCAGAAATTCAATTATTTTCAGGAATTTCAATAGAAATCATTGCAAAATTTAATTATTCCCAAAGTAAAAAAATTTTTCGTAGAAATTTCAATTATTTTCAGGAATTTTAAGAAAATTCAATACAAAATTCAATTATTTTCCAAAATAATAAAATTAAAATTTTTACCAGAAATTCAATTATTTTCAGGAATTTTAATCAAAATCATTGCAAAATTCAATTATTTCCAAAAAAAAAATTTTCGTAGAAATTTCAATTACTTTCAGGAATTTTAAGAAAATACAATACAAAATTCAATTATTTTCCAAAGTAATAAATTTCTTCTTGGAAATTCAATTATTTTCAGGAGTTTTAGTAAAATTCATTGCAAAAATCAATTATTTTCATAAATAACAAAAGAATTCATCACAAGAATTCAGTTATCTTCAAAAGTAGGTAATAAAATTTTTCGCAGAAATTCAATTACCTTTATAAATTAGAAAAATTTTTCGCCACAAAATTCAATTATTTTCAATACAATTTTAATTGAATTCATGCAAAGAATTCAATTATTCTTAAAAAATTCTATTACAGTTCGTCAGATGATTTCAATTATTCTTAAAAATACTATTAAAATTCGAGGAGAGAATTCAATTATTTAAAAAAATTTTGATACAATTTTTTATGGGAATTGAATTTTAATATACATTTTAATTATTCAATAAATTATTTATTTTTGTATTTATAGATAATTAAATTCTAGTAGAATTTTCTAATAAAAATTGATTCAAAAATGAATTTCAATTTAAATTTTAGATAAAAATTGAATATTAAAAGAAATATAGCGTGAATTTTGAGAAATTATTGAATTTTGAAATCAATTTTTTTGAAAAAATTAATTTAATTTAATTTTTTTATTATTTCAAATTTTTATTTTCTAATATATATTTAATCGAAGAATTTACGAATAATTGAAATTTTGTAAAATTGAATTGTAAAGAAATGAATTTGAATATTCTTTAAAAATTTTAAAGCATTTCTTCGAAAAAATTCAATTATCTTAATATATAACAGAATTTTTTCCAAAAATTCAATTATTTTCAGGAATTTTAATAAAAAATCATTGCAAAATTCAATTGTTTCCAAAGTAATAGAATTTTTCGTAGAAATTTCAATTATTTTCCAAAATTTTAAGAAAATTCACTACAAAATTCAATTATTTTCCAAATTAATAAAATTCTTCTTGGAAATTCAATTATTTTCAGGAATTTTAAGAAAATTTATTGCAAAAATCAATTATTTTCATAAATCACAATAGAATTCATGGCAAGAATTCTGTTATCTTCAAAAGTAGGTAATAAAATTCTTCACAGAAATTCAATTATCTTTATAAATCGCAAAATTTTTCGCCAAAAAAATTTAATTATTTTCAGTACAATTTTAATTGAATTTCTGCAAAGAATTTAATTATTCTTAAAAATTCTATTATAATTCTTTGAAAGAATTCAATTATTCTTAAAAATTCTATTAAAATTCGTGGAGATAATTCAATTATTAAAAAATTTGTTAATAAAATTCTTTATAGGAATTGAATTTCAAGAAACATTCAATTATTCAATAAATTATTTATTTTTATATTTAAATAATTGAATTCCAGTAGATATTTCTAATTAAAATTGATTTAGAAATGAATTTCAATTTAAATTTTAGATAATAATTGAATATTAAAAGCAATATAGCTTGAATTTTTAGAAATAATTGAATTTTGTAATTAATTTTTTTAAAAAAGTTTAATTGAATTTTTTTATTATTTTAAGTTTTCGTTTTCTTATATAAATTTAATTGAAGAATTTGCGAATAATTGAAATTACGTAAAATTTAATTGAATATTGTAAACAAATATATTTGCGAAAATTGTTAAAAGAACGTTATGGAAAATTATTAAAAATAATCGATTTAAAGAAGAATTTTAGTAAAAAAAAATTCTTGAAAATAATAATTGAATTGATAATGATTTTATTCACTTCATGCGGAACGAATTTTAACATTTTTTTTTATTTGATAATAATTTGTGTAGCCTATGATTATAAAAAATGTATAAAAATTTAAATACTATGCATCCTTAAAATTTTTTCATTTTGAATCATTGAGAATTTATAATTTAACTTGTAAATTGCAGTTTTTTTTCTAATTAATAATTCGTAAATTAAACATGAAACGATATTGGGGAAATGAAATAGACAACTGTGTGTGTAGTACAAAGATTGCGCTCAAGTAAGTCTCTATAATCCTCCGACGCAGATCTCCGAAAGACGGAGTGTGTCGAACTATACTGAGGGGTAGTGTTTGCATAAAATTATAATAACATTATCCAATGACCCAGTAATTTACGTGGAATCTTCGTGAAGGCAGGAGTCATAAAATGTACTGAAATTGACAGGCGTCGAAGATAAATTTTTTGTCCCTGGATTATTGCCTCGTTTTAAAAAAAAAATTTTTTCTTCCAGCAGAAATTTTCCAATATTTCCCGTTTTGGCAAATATTGTGACAAATTTATATCTAAATAGCAAAAAAAAGTTTAATCATAATTTTCGTTTAGTATAATAAAACCAGTATTCTAAAATAGTGTGAATTAAATTTATATTACAAATTATTTCCATTAGCGAAGATATTGAAAGTTTTGCGCAATTGAATTGAAATTCTAAAACTAAGTGCTCGAATGTGTTTCGTAATTGGGTCAAATTTCAAAAGAACACAAAGTTCATAATTTTTTTTTCCCTTCCCTCTTGACTTAAATATTTTCGACGTGCGTAAATTTTGAATGAAAATAAAAAAAGGAAAACTATAACCCTAAAAAAAATTTCTCTCTGATTACATAATTTAAACGGAAATTCGTTTAGTTTTATTAACACTTTTTATTAACAGAAAAGAAAAATTAAAGTTTATTCACGTTTCAGGGATTTTGGACCAAGGGGAGCTAATTTTTTTTTTCAGAATATTAAGTCCGATGAAAATATTCACTGATCAATTAGATTAATCCGAGAAGCCTTAAACCCATAATTAACCATGATTGTCACGTCCTTCATGCTTGTGCGGAACGTCCAGAAAATTCTTTCCTGATACTTCCAGAAATAACTAATGTGCTCGACCAAACCTTATGCATGCATTATTCAACGAAGGACACTTGTGTTAATCCCCCATTAAATTCGAGGAAAAAAAAATAGTGGAAAACATTTTCTAATTTTACCAAAATTCAAAAAATTTCGAAAAAAAATTATTATAGAAAATATGAGAAATTGAAAAAAAAATTTTAGAAATAAAATTTGTAAAATAAAAAAACAAAATTTTCCACTCATTGACTAGGGAATGATCTCGTGACCTTTTCAGGCATGGAAAAAAAAGTCAAACTCAAATTATAAGTTCTAAATTTTATAACTTATTTTTATTGCCACCATAATGATGGACAAACAATATAAAAGTCACTATTTTAGGGGAAAAATGCTGAATATAAAATATACAGAGTAGCAATTTATGAAAAGCAATTTCTGTGAGACGCAAGTACTTTCATAAATAGCACTAAAAGTTAAACACGCGAAAATAAAATCAGGCATAAAAAAAAATTCGAATTGTGTATAATTTTTCCTTTATCGACTCGTCCTTTTCAGTGCGAATTAAAAAAACAAAACTCTGAATAAAATTTGTCTTATTCATAATTCTAATAAGAGAAAACGGAAAAAAAAATATTTTTTTCCCCTCACAGCTAAGAAAATAAATTATAGAGAAGGATTATCTCCCTTTGAAAGCTATACAACATTTATACGGAAAATCTAATTAAGGCTAGGAGTTTGGTCGCTCGTAAACTTCGAATTGATTTAGACCTGCGATACTTTCTCATGCGCGAATAATATGAAAAGAAAAATTTTAATCGATTTCGAAAAAGATTTTAAAGCATAGAATATTTCATTTTTCTTTTATTTTTTCTTTTAAAAATAGAAAATATAAACAAACAATTTCCAAGAGAATACTCTGTATTTCTAAAGAGGAGTTTTAAGAAAAGTAAGGATTTGAAAAATGTTTTTATATCAAAAGGAATATGAAATTCAAAAGCTTTAAAGACCTTAAGTCTTAAAAGATACTTTTTTTACAATGAAAATTTCTTGATTCATATATAAGATATTGTGCGATATTTAAACAGTAAAATGTTATGGAGATAAAAGACTGCAGACAATTGTGTTGACTTTTTTTTTAAATTAGAGAATTAATTTTCAACGAAATGTTAAAATTATTTGTGAAAGATGGAATTTTTTTTTTTGGTTTTACCGTTATTACACTGACGAAGATTATTTTATTGTAGAGAAGTCCATATTTTCTTTAAAATTCTTTGGAGAAATTCAACTATGTTCAAAAATTAAAAAAAAATTTAATTATTTTCAGAAATAATACAATTCTTCTCTGAAATTCAATTATTTTCAAAAATTTTCATAAAACTAGTCAAATATTCAATTAAATAAAATAGAAAAATTTCCCAGGAATTCAATTATTTACAAATTTGTTGATAAAATTCTTTGTGAGAATTGAATTCAAAGAAACATTCAATTCTTTAATAAATTAAACAGTGAATTTAAAGAAGAATTTTACTTAAAAAAACTAAAAAAAATGTATAATTTTGGAAAAGTTATTATTTATTTATAAAAATTTTGTTAAAATTAGTCGAAAGAATTAACTTATTTAAAAATTCATTTTATACAATTCTTTACGAGCATTTAATTTTAAAAAACATTGAACTAATAAATTATTTATTTTTTGTATTTAAATAATTGAATTCTCGTAGAATTTTCTAATAAAAATTGATTTAAAAATGAATTTTAGTTAAAATTTTACATAATAATTAAATATTAAGAGCGTTTGAGGATAAATTTTTAAAAATAATTGAATTTAGAAAAGTTTTTATTTTAAAAATTGGCAAAATTTTAATTATTTTCAAAAAATTTTGTCAATTCGATGATTTTCAATATCTACTATTTTAATACAATTTTCTAAAAGAATTAAATAATTTAAAATATATTTAATTATGTATCTTCATAAATATTAAAAATTTCACAGGAATTCAATTATTTACAAATTTTTTTTTATAAATTTCTTCGCAATAATTCAATTATTTTCATGAATAATAATATTTTTACAGGGATTCAATTATTTTCAGAAATAATGAAGCTCATTGCAGAATTTCAATTATTTTTAATACAATTTTAATCGAATTTCTCGAAAAATTTAATTATTTTAAACCTAGATTTAGTTATACAAAATATATTGTAATTTTTTCTTTTTAGTCTTAAGAGTACTTGTGTACGAAAGGGCATGTCCCCTTATGTTTCTAAATAAATAAATAAATATTATGTTGAAAAATTTTTGTTAAAATTCGTCGAAAGAATTTAATTATTTAAAAATTTGTTGATAAAATTCTTTATGAGTCATTCCATTATATTTCGACTAAAGTCGTTGCTGACTAATTTTAAAAAATTATAATATTTTGCAGGAATGATGTTAAAGATATTAGGATCACCGAACAAAAAGAATTTTTTAAATATTTTTTATATTTATTGTAAAATAAGCATCTAAAGTATATGAAGTCGTAAAAACTGTCACATTTTCATCTATTAGAAAATATTAAAGAAAACACATAATTTACTATAAAAATGTAAAAAAGTTATAAGAATTTATTAAGAATGAATTGTTTTATTATTATAAATTGATAGAAACAATTATTAATAAGAAATATTAAATAAAAAAGGATTTTAAAGTTCACCTGCCAAATAACCTAATTTTGCAAATTTCATTCACTAAATGTGAGAAAGAGAAATCATTAAATTAAATAAAACCTTATGAAATATAAAGTACCTGTGATTAACTTTTAGTTTTTCTTATCACTTTCTTCCTTTTTTCTTCATAAATGTTAAAAAATAAGCAATTAAAACTGGCACTTTGCTTATTTTCACAATTTTAAAATGCAAATAACTTCTGCCCAGAAAAATGAAAAATTACGAAAATTGGACAATAATTATTTGATCACTAAATACACTCACTGGAAAAAGATTTTCTTTGGTCCCGAAGCTATTTTCCGAAATAATTAATTTTAAACTTTTCACTATTTCTATCAGGTTAATACATGTGATTTTTTTAAAACTGAAGTTGGTTCAAAACGATTAAACAAGAAGAGCTAACTTCGTCCTTTAAAAAACACATGTATTAACCTGATAAAAATAGTAAAAAGTTTAAAGTTAATGAATTCGGAAAATAGCTTCGGGACCAAAGAAAATCTTTTTCCAGTGAGTGTATCTAGTGATCAAATAATTATTGCCCAATTTTCGTAATTTTTCATTTTTCTGGGCAGAAGTTATTTGCATTTTAAAATCGTGAAAATAAGCAAAGTGCCAGTTTTAATTGCTTATTTTTTAACATTTATGAAGAAAAAAGGAAGAAAGTGATAAGAAAAACTAAAAGTTAATCACAGGTACTTTATATTTCATAAGGTTTTATTTAATTTAATGATTTCTCTTTCTCACATTTAGTGAATGAAATTTGCAAAATTAGGTTATTTGGCAGGTGAACTTAAAAATCCTTTTTTATTTAATATTTCTTATTAATAATTGTTTCTATCAATTTATAATAATAAAACAATTCTTTCTTAATAAATTCTTATAACTTTTTTACATTTTTATAGTAAATTATGTGTTTTCTTTAATATTTTCTAATAGATGAAAATGTGACAGTTTTTACGACTTCATATACTTTAGATGCTTATTTTACAATAAATATAAAAAATATTTAAAAAATTCTTTTTGTTCGGTGATCCTAATATCTTTAACATCATTCCTGCAAAATATTATAATTTTTTAAAATTAGTCAGCAACGACTTTAGTCGAAATATAATGGAATGACTCTTATTATTATTATTCTTTATTATTTTCAGGAATTTTATGAAAATTCAATACAAAATCCAATTATTTTCCAAAATATAACAAAATTTTTCCCAGAAATTCAGTTATTTTCAGGAATTTTAATAAAAATCATTGCAAAATTCAATTTTATTATTTCCAAAGTAATAAAATTTTTCGTAAAAATTTCAATTATTTTTAGGAATTTTAAGAAAATTTAATACAAAATACAATTATTTTCCAAAATAATAAAATTCTTCTTGGAAATTAAATTATTTTCAGGAACTTTAATAAAATTCATTGCAAAAATCAATTATTTTCATAAATAACAATAGAATTCATGACAAGAATTCAGTTATCTTCAAAAGTAGGTAATAAAATTCTTCGCAGAAATTCAATTATCTTTATAAATCGCAAAATTTTTCGCTAAAAAATTCAATTACTTTCAGTATAACTTTAATTGAATTCCTGCAAAAAATTCAATTATTCTTAAAAATTCTATTATAGTTCGTCGAAAGAATTCAATTATTCTTAAAAATTCTATTATATTTCGTGGAGAGAATTTAATTATTTAAAAATTTGTTGATAAAATTCTTTATGGGAATTGAATTGTAAGAAACATATAATTATTCAATAAATTATTTATTTTTTTATTTAAATAATTTAATTCCAATAGAATTTTCTAATAAAAATTGACTTAAAATTGAATTATAGTTGAAATTTTATATAATAAATAAATATCAAAAACAATATAGCGTGAATTTTTAAATTAATTTTTTTTCTAAAAGTTTAATTAAAATGTTTTTATATTATTTTTTTTTATTTTCTAATGTATATTTAATTGAAGAATTCACGAATAATTGAAATTCGTAAAATTTATTATTGTAAACAAATGGATTTGAAAATTTATTGTCAAAGAACTTTTGCAAAAATTAATTTATTTAAAGAAAAATTTTAGTTAAAAAATTTTGAAAATAATAATTGAATTGAAACGATGGAAATAATTTTGAAAAAGTACAATATTCTTCTAATATAAAATAATGAATAGATTTTTTTTGCTATCTTTTATTATTAAAAAACATGAAAAAATCGACCATGTTTTATAGTTATGAATAATTTAATTTATAGTTTTAAGTAAAATGTTTTCTTATTTGACTCGAACTTGTTGTATTTTTGTCTGTTATTGGTCCTTAAATGGTCCGTAATTTTTCATTTTTGGTCCGTAAAGTCCATATTTTTAAATACTGAACTGGTTCGAGCCGTGATTTTGTTTGTTATGTTTTTAATTGTTACGTCCAGTTTAAACAACCCTTTTTTTTGTAGATAATTAAGTAAATTTGCCGTAGAATAATTTTAGGTATGTTGAAAATTATTCAAATTTGTTTTCGATAATATTTGATAAACTATTTTTATAAAATAAATTAATTTTTGGAAACGTTTGAACTGAATTATCTGTCTAACCTTAAAATATGTAAGATGTAAAGTAATGATTATTTCTGTAAATAATAACTATTCTATAAATGTTGGATAATTGTTACGTCCAGTTTAAACAAGACTTTTTCTTACAGAAATTAATGATTTACATTTTTATTGAATGTTTTAAAATTAAAATATGTTATTTAGCATAAATCTGAACAATTATATAATGCTGTCAGAGATCTGTGAACAAAACAAGTAACTATGTTTGCTTTAGCTAGTTGTAATTAAATGTTCAATTGATAGGTCAGCCATTAAATGTGAAGTGTATACATTACTGATATATTCCAATAGAGTAGCAAATTTGCTTTACTCAGATATCATCTTCTCGATAATTCCCAATATAAGCTCTTGCCGAGAGGATTTTCGTTTGACTGTTATGTAGCGTAAGAGAGAGAGAGAGAGGGTTCTCTACTAAGGTTGTGGCTTAACGTATTCACAAGGGACATACACGGTTCATATAGGGCAACATATGACCTTAAACCCTGGCCGACTTTCGGACCCCCTTAAATTATCTAAACGAGCTTGTCTGAAACCTTATAAAACTTTTGTGTAAATCACCAAAGAAACTTGTACAACACAACTCCTCTGAGGATGATATTCCATGGCAGATTTTTCTCTCCTCAATTCTCGAGCCCAAGTTTCAAAATACTTTTATTTCTCACCCAACCCTCATCGCCAACCTATTGGATAAGGGATCCTCCTCTCACATGTATGCCATGCCGACAGTAAATTATCTCAATTCCCAAGAAATAAAATTCTATTCACATTCATCACTGATTCATTAGTAGCTGTATTTTTATTACTCGTAAACTTTTCCCCCTTTTCTCCAAATTAATAAAGAATTTAATTCCCGATTTACGAAACCAATAATTATAGAAAAATAAAAATAATTTTAAAAAAAATTAAAAATTTTGAGGTAATTTTCAGGACAATAGAAGAATGAAAATTGGAACATAAAGGATTATTCGAAATGGAATTTAGCATTTAAATTATTTGAGTCTTGGCGATTAGTTTGAGGATATTATTATAAAAGGAAATATTTACAGATCCCTGTCCGTTGTAGGATTTAATTACGTTTTCTGGAATGTCAAGCATGCATCAACCGCAAATATTAGCGATTTCAAAGTGTATATATATACACCTTTCTCTCTGTATTAATTAACAATTAGCGTTTCATTGAAAAGTGCAACTTTTGAAACAGATTTCATGTGTTATTTTCCATAAAAATTAAAATTACTATTGACTAAATTACAATATGATAAAAAAAATTGGCAATTTTAATGTCCAATCGCAGGAAATAAATATAATAAATTTTCACCATAGGAGAAAAATAAAAATGGATTTTCAAAATCTATTTTCTCGATTTTGTGTATCTTGCATGATTTCATTTGAAAATCCATGACACAGTGCGTACGTTCTCTTTATGTATTGTATAAATGAAAGCTTCCCGAACTGAATAGAGAACCTAGCGGGGGGAGTGATGGAGAAAATTGTAGAGCAGAGCGCTTGCCAGGGGGTTCAAAGTTAAACTACAAAGAACAACTTCGACCCGAGTACTTCCTGCCAAAAGGGATTCGACTATTTACTAGTTCAGCATTCGATAAATAATAGGAAGGCACCTATCGAAACCTTTCTAATTGCAAATTATTTCCTGTAATTGAAATCCCTTTTCCAACATATTTTATAGTTTTGAAAAATCATTCTCCTTTAAAATTTATAGTATGGTTAATTAAAATTTATAGTTTAGTTAGTTAAAGTAAATTTAATGGAAATCAATTAATCATTTTTTTAAAAACATTTATTACAAGGAATAAGAGAAGAAATAATAGGTAGTTTAAAAAGCAAAATGCGAGAGTCATTTTCAGTAATGCTTGAGGAATACTTTTACGAGCCATATTATTTTCATTTCATATTTCGGTACTCATAAAATTTTAACAACCATACAGTAACAATAACACGAAACTAAAATTACCAACAACGTTTGGAATTGAAAGTGAATTTAGTTTTTTAATTTATTTTTCCGAACAAAACCTTCGGAACAGTCCACTATGCGTATGTAATATTCATCTAATATTTATTGTAATAAAAAAAATTTCCAATTCACGGTGCTATATTTTTTCTTTTAATTTACACGTTAAAAGTAGAAATCAAATTTACAAAAAAATGAATACTTCATGCAAAACCAATTAACGAAAAATGTGGAACACAATTAGTAGCACACACAACATTGAAAAGAAAGAAAAAGGTAATAATTTTTTTCACTCTTTCTGTGTTTGTGTGTGTTTATAAAATTCTTGTTTATTTCGTCTACATTAATTAACGTATTTTTAAAGTGTTGCTCGCTATTGGAAATATTATTAAAAAGTCACCAAGTCAGTGATGGGGAATAAATTTTTTCCTCCACTGTTATTACTTTGTTATAATTAACTTGTTTCTAATTATAACATTCGGGAAATATTCAAATTTTTGGTTATGACCAAAACGTTTTGTAGAATATCCTAAAATGCGCGATGTCAATAATTGTTGTGACACAAGCGGAGAGAAAATTGAAAAATAAATTTGTCATCGCATGGAAAAACTTTTTTTAAGTTCTCGTTAATTATTCTTTTGTAAACTAATATATTTCTGCATAATTAATTTAATTTTAATTTTTAAGACACAGAGTCTGAATAAGGTGTTGATGGTACAACATTGAAACTGGGACTTGCAAAGATTCCTCCAGAGCCACAAAGACCAATGTGGGATTTTGATCTAATTCCAGGATTGCACCCTCTGGAAAAGAGTCTCACACTTGGAACCCATAAATAGTGTCGCCATTCAAGGGCAGGGATAGTAACACAGATCCAAGCTCTCCAGTTCAGTGCTGAGTCTGGTTAATCAATTTCCACTTTTCGGAAATTCAGTTACACTTTTTCAAAATCAATATGAAAAAATTTTCGCAGACAAAAGTTATTTCTAATTTTATTGAATAATAGCGAAGAATAATTTTTAACATTAAACGATTTTTATAATGATTTTTAAATTTCAGCATTATTCAACTGTGAATCAGAATTTACTTTCGACATTCTGCATTGGCTATGTGGACAGAGCTCAATAGTGAACCAGTGTTTGCAGTGTTTATTGAAAGGAATGAAAATTAATTTCTAATGTTTCCTTAGAAGTTAAATTGCACTTCTACTGGATCAGTGCATTTCAGGTAATACAAACTATTTCTGAGCGAAAGTAAATAAGAGTGATACGAGAAATATTATCGAAAACAGAATAATTTTCAACATTCCTAAAATTAATCTACTGCGAAATTACTTAATTATCTACGAAAAAAGCTTGTTTAAACTGGACGTAACAATTATGCAACATTTATAGAATAGTTTTTATTTACAAAAAAAATAATTACTTTACAACTTTTATGTTTTTAGGTTAGACAGGCACTTTAATTCGAACGTTTCCAAATAATAATTTATTTTATAAAAATAGATCATCAAATATGATCGAAAACAAATTTTGAATAATTTTCAACATTCCTAAAATTATTTTACTGCGAAATTACTTAATCATCTACGAAAAATGTTAAAATTTCTATATTCATTATTCGTAATGCTATATTTGTATACAAATTAGTTCCTTGGTTTGAACGTCAGATGGCGCGTTATGCGAAATTTAATAGTTCTGTAGTATGAGTGTGCGATCATGTGTTGTTGGTCTATGCTTCTGTCGAGTTGTGTTATGTTGCTTATTATTTTATACTTTGTAATAATTTGTTATATTTTCTGTAGTTTCTGTAGTTTTTAATGAAACGATTAATAAATGAACTTTAAGAATAAGTGGTTCTTTAATTAAAATAAAAGAAAATTCTTGTTTAAACTGGACGTAACAATTATCCAACATTTATAGAATTGTTTTTATTTACAAAAAAATAATTAATGTACATTTTACATGTTTTTAAGGTAGTAAGATAATTGAGTTCGTTTGTTTTCAAATATTTAATTATTTTATAAAAGTAGTTCATTAAATATTATCGAAAACAAATTTAAATAATTTTCCACATTCCTAAAATTCTACTGCGAATTTACTTTACAGAAAAATTCTTGTTTGAACTGGACGTAACAATTATCCAACATTTATAGAATAGTTATTATTTAAAAAAATAATTAATTCCCATCTTCCATGTTTTCGGGTTAGACAGACAATTCTGTTCGAACGTTTCAAAATATTAATTTATTTTATAAAAATAGTTTATTAAATATTATCAAAAACAAATTTGAAATAATTTTCCACATTTCTAAAATTATTCTATTGCGAATTTACTTAACTATCTACGACAAAATTCTTGTTTAAACTGGACGTAACAATTATGCAACATTTATAGAATAGTTTTTATTTACAAAAAAAAATAATTACTTTACAACTTTCATGTTTTTAGGTTAGACAGGCACTTTAATTCGAACGTTTCCAAATATTAATTTATTTTATAAGAATAGTTTATCAAATATTATCGAAAACAAATTTCAATAATTTTCAACATCAGACGATTCGTATAACGATTTTTTAAATACCTTTCTAAAATAATTCTACTGACAATTTACTTTCAAACCTCCTGCTATTGATTTTGTACTTTAACAACATTTTCAGTTTATAAAATCTTTTGGCACTTTTCAAACCGAACAAAAATATTTCAAAGAAAGTATAACTTTAACTAGAAGTGATAAAAAATAATAAATATAATCGATTATTTGCTTCAAAAATTCTCTTTGCTAATTAATATGACAAATTTTCTGTTCAACAATTAGGAACATTAAAAAAAACAAAAGAGAAGAAAGATAATAAATTTTAATGCACTGCAGATAAAGTAGAGAAATTTTTATGCAAATTAAATTATTTCATTCTAGTCGAAATTAAAGTTCAATTAATTGTCTTGTAATTAAAGCGAACGGGGGACAATTCCGTAATTAGAGGAACAAACTGACTTGTTTTTCCATTCATTATTGTACGTTATAGAAGGAAATCTGATTATTGTTTGAGCTAACAATATTATTTTCAATCATATTTAAATTATTTTCCATTGTATTGTAATATTTCATATGACAATTAATTTTTCAATGATAATTCAAATTTACATTCACATTAAAAAAAAAAAAAAAATTTGTATTTAAACTCAAAAAGCGAGAGGATAATTATTCATTTCGTTAAATTACAAAATGCAAAATAAATAATTTTCAAATTTAATTGAAATTTTTTTTCTTGCAAAACTCAGTGGGTTTTTCAATTAAACGATTAGGGTGGAAAAAAATATAAAATGAAATTCACAGAATTCAATTATGAAAATGAATATGATTTTTGGGCTTTTGTGAATCGTTGATTGTATAGTGCGAAGTAATTGGATAAAGTAACGTTGGATTGTGGATTTTGAGAACGTAAAAAGAATCAGCAAAAAAAAAAAAGGGGAAAGGAAAAAAAATTTAAAAGAAATTTTCCACTTCAGGTTAATTGCCTTTGCATAATTAATATATACAATAAAACTGCCATTGTAATTCTCATTAACTGCAGCTTTTACAATACAGCATTTACCGAAATTGCTAGATTTAACAAAGCAATAATTTTTGTCCCATACTTGTTCAATTTTCAAATGCGGAAGTGAAAAATTAAAATTCACTTAAGTTTATATATAAATGAATATTAAATTTAGTGAGATTTTTCTTTTTTAATTTACATGGTAAATGTAATTTTTTTTGTAATTTTGTAATTTAAAAAAAAATTTTTTTTTAATTGTTTGATAATAAATTTAAATAATTATTTCTAAAGTTAAATTGAACATAAAAGTAGGCAAAATTTTAATTTTAAGTTCAAGTATTATTACGAAAAGTTATTAAAATGTAGGTTGTCACTTTTTCTAAAAAAATATTTTCTAATCCTTTTTGTCTAAAAAAAGCGATATCTAATGAAATCTGTTTTCTAAAAAAAGTGTTTCTAAAGATTTCTAAAAGAAGTTTTTCTAAAAAGTTATGTTTCTAATATTTATTTTCCTATAATTTGTAAAATTTCATAATTTTGATAAAAGTTAGAAAATTGTTAAAAAATTAACATCAAGAAATAGAAACTATTTTGCATATTTTCATAATTTTGTTTACAAAATTATGTTTCTTTTTGAAAAAGTAGAAAAATTTTTGTAAAATTACTATTTCTTATCACAATTTGTTAACAAAATTATGTTCATTTAAAAAAAGATAATTTCCATCTTTTTTATACCAAAATTAATTTATTTATGAAACATTTTTTTTAGAAAATTTTAAATATCTTTAAGAAAAAAAATCCCTATAATTTTTATTTGTTAATTACGATTTTTAACTGGATTATTTTTTAATTTTGTTAAAAATATTTGCATAATTTCTATTTTATATTACAATTTTCAAAAATTCACCTTTATAAGAAAAAAAAATTTTTAGAAAATAAAAAGTTAGAAATTACGTTTCACAAAAACTTTACCCCAAACCAATTATAATTTTTAAGAATAAAAATTAAAAATTTTTAATTCAATCACAAAACTATGAATAAATAAAATAAAAAATAATCATAAAAATAAAAGATATTTTATAAGAGCAAAAACAGTGTATGTTATAAAATCAGATTAAAAAAACATTTTATATAAAAGCAAAGTAAAAGAATATTTTTAAATTATCTCATTTATAAATTTTTACAATTCATTGTTAAAAGTTTTAAATGTTATACAAAAATTATTTTCTCGTTTACCACAAACTGATTTTAAAACAAATTTTATTCCAATATTATTTTACATTATCTTTTATTTAAATAGTAAATTAATTATTTTTTAAAAAGAATTGTATTCAAAAGTATTTTATTTTTTTCTATTTTTATAAATTAATTTCATGACAGAGAAAAATGTTTCTATTTTAATTAAAAAGTAATATTGAAATTGAAATAATACTGTTTCTTATTTTAACAATAAATTTTAAATATTAAATAATAACAGCTTTATATAAGTTATAATAAAAATTATAAAAATATTGTTTTTAAAAGAATTGTACTCAAAAGTATTTATTTTTTTTTCTTACTATTTGTAGAAATTAATTTAATAACAGTGAAAAATTTTTTAAGTTAAATTGAAAATTAAAAATAATATTAAAATTATAATACTGTTTTTTATTTGAACAATAAATTTATTATAGATAGTAAATTATATATTTATATAAATTAAGAAGAACAAATTTTTTAAAAAGAAAACTATTTTAGAAAACGTATTTTATCTTTTATTTAATTTATTATTATTATTATTATTTATACAAATCTTTATGAAAATTATACTTTATACAAATGATAGTGAATAGATTTTAATGTTAATTGTTAAAGAAGAAATTTTTTATTTTTTCCAAAAAGAAAACTTTTTTCCAATGAAATAAATCAAAACTTTTATTTGGGTGGGAAATTTGAAAAAAGAATTTAAAAAACGACTCACCCTGTGTTGAATTTTAGAGAGAGAGATGTGTAACTGGTAACGTGTCAGGTGCAAAATCCCAAAAGTGAAGTTAATTGAAGTTTCACAATTCGGAGGAAGTTGCGGAAGAAATACAAAGAGATAAATGGATCGGATCTTAGCGTGACTTCAACGACAAATGATACACAACAAAGTGCGCACCGTGAGCTCGTGCTTCCTCGCTTTATACCCTGGAACTTGCACCTGTGCTTGCGCACAAGTTAATCTTTAAAAGCTCGGAAGGTTCACTCTTCCGGTACAGAGAAGTGGACCATCCGCAAAAGTCTGCACGTGATCATTTTACTCGATTCTTTTTTTTTCCCTCATCTCTCTTTCGAGATGTTTTTTATTGTAAAAAAATACACTCACTCTCACTCTCTATTTTCATCTACAATTAAATTAGTTTAGGATAAATTGTTTGTTTAGTGAAAAATAATATTTACCGAATCACATTTATTTTATGTTGGTTATGAATGGTTTCAAAAAAAAAATTATAAGTCTGCCAAAAGATGATTTTTGATACCAGTTTTGTTAATAATTTTGTCCTAATTTTCATTTAAAAAAATTGAAAATAATTTAAATCTGACGAAAAATTTTATTAAATTTTTTTCTAAATAATTGAATAATTCTAAAATTTTATTTTTAAAAATAATTGATTCCTTTCGAAGAATTTTATTTGACTTTTTCTAAATAATTTAATTCTCACAAAAAAATGTATTATTTGTGAAAATAATTGAATTCTTAAGAAGAAATGAATTGAAAATAATTGAATTGTTGAATTTTTAGAAATTAAAGGAAAAAATGTTCTGTTAAATATTTATTTACGAATATCTTTAATTGTAAAATTATTCGAAAACAATAATTTCTTTTTCAAATATTTTAAATATTTAATTATTATTATTTTTCCATAGGAATTAAGTTTTTCAAAAATTTAAAAATATTGTTAAAAAACATGAAGATAACGATTACTCCGAATAATCGTTTTCTTCATGTTTTATAATAATTAAAGAGGATCGAGTGTTAAAATCATTATTATATATATTGTAAGAATATTGTCACTGTAACATCTTTAAAATGCTTTTGATCATTAATTACTATCTAAAATTTATACTAAAATTAATTTTCATATCAATTTTTCAAAAATTCTACAAGAATTCAATTATTTAAATATAAAAGTAAGTTATTTATTGAATAATTCAATGTTTTTTAAAATTTAATTCATATAACGAATTTTATTAACAAATTAACAAATTAACAAAAAAAAATATTTAAATGTTTGCGTACAATTTTATTAAAATTGTTTTTAAATAATTGAATTCTTTTTGGTAATTTTATTAAAATAGTAGATATTGAAAATCATTGAAATGAGGAAAATTTTTGAAAATAATTGAAATTAGGACAAGAATTTTATTGACATTTTTGAAAATAATTGAACTTTGGGGAAGAATTTTGTTATTTATAAAGATAATTAGGATTTTGACGAACATTTTTTTTTTAATTTTGAATATAATTGAATTTTATGAGAAGAATTTTATTACTTTTGAAAATAATTGAATTTCTGCAATTTGTAATTTCTCTAAAATTGAATTTTTTTAGTGTTTTCAACAAAAATTTGAAATAAAAATGTTTAAATTCTATTATTTTTAAAATTGCTAAATTTTTTTTAAAAAATCAGTAAGAAGTTAGCAGCGCGCTTTGGCTCACGAAATTGTTGCTAGTCCAAACTTTGAAGTAAGAAAAATGAAATAATTAATTATTTTTTTAAAATTATTTCTACACATTCTCTCATAAACCTAGACAAATAATACTTCGAAGTTTATAAATTTATTTGTTTACTACAAATCGGTAGTTTTAATACGAGTGTATAATTCATGAAAGAAGATTCTACTCTCTCTCTCTCTCTCTCTCTGTATATAGATTTAGCGTAATTTTATTCGAAATTAATGTAATTCTCAAGCTTTGTGGAAGGAACGAGTTATTGCAAATCAGCTTATGCTAATGTTGTTATTAATTATGCACCAAATGCTTTCCCAGAGCTTTAAAATATATATATGTATATTTATAAAATTTCACTCTGACGATCGTTATAGAGCCATATCATTCTTAGAATAAATATCATTAATTATTATTATTATATATTACTGCAGGGTTGCCACAAAAATTTAACTTTGTTTTAGTTTTTAGATAACAATGAAAGATAACCTAGGAATAAAATTATTATTTTATATAAGAATATTGTTATATTCTAACTTCTTTGAAATTTATTTTTAAATCAATTTTTATTAGAAAATTTTACGAGAATTCAATTACTTAAATAGAAAAATAAATAATTTATTCAATAATTGGAATGTTTCTTAAAATTTAATTTTACAAAGAATTTTATTAACAACATTTGAAAATATTTAAATTCTTATAAGGAATTTAATTTAAATTTTACTGGAATTTATTATATTAAAGAATTTTATTAAAAATTTTAAAAATTTTAATTGAATTTAATAATTTTTAATTATTATTATGTATTCCTAAAAAGAATTTAAATAATAATTTATAAAAATAATTGAATTCCTGCGAAGAATTTTATTACATTTTTTTTAAAATAATTGAAATTTTGCCAAAGAATTTTATTAAAATTTTTGACAATAATTTAATTCTTGAGTTGAATTTCGCTACAAATTTATAAAGATAATTTAATTATTGACAAGAATTTTTAAAAAATTTGTAAAATAATTTAATTTCTGCAAAGTATTTTATTATTTTTCAAGAGAATTGAATTTTTGTGCGATGAATTTTGATATTTATCAAAGTAATTGAATTTTGGAAAAGAATTTATATTAAAATTCCTTAAAATAATTGATTTTATGGAGAAAATTTGGTTGTTTCTCACGATAATTGAATTCTTTTGCAGAAAAACTTAAAAAAAATTTTGAAAATAATTGATTTCTTGCGATGAATTAAAAGTTATTTAAGAAAATAATTGAATTATTGCAACGAATTTTATTATTTTATTAAATAATTGAATGTTTCTTAAAATTTAATTTTTACGAAGAATTTTATTAACAACTTTTGAAAATATTTAAATTCTTTAAAGGAATTAAATTTAAATTTTACTGGAATTTATTTATTAAAGAATTTTATAACAATTTTTGAAAATAATTGAAAACTTTTTGAAGAATTTTATTAAAATTTTTTAAAAGAATTGAATTCCCGAAAGGAGTTTAAATAATAATTTATGAAAATAATTGAATTCATGGGAAGAATTACTTTTCAAAAGAATTGAATTTTTGTGATGAATTTTGATATCTACTAAAGTAATTGAATTTTGGAAAAGAATTTATATGAAAATTCCTTAAAATAATTTATTTTATAGGGAAAATTTTGTTGTTTCTCAAGATAATTGAATTCTTTTGCAGAAAAACTTGAAAAAAATTTTGAAAATAATTGATTTCTTGCGACCAACTTAAAGTTATTTATAAAAATAATTGAATTATTGCAACGAATTTTATAATTTTATTAAATAATATTGAATGTTTCTTACAATTCAATTCTTTCGTCAATTTTTAAAAAATTTTTTGAGAATAATTGCATTTTTTTAAAGAATTTCTTTAAAATTGTAGGTATTAAAAATATTTGAAATTCTGCAATGAAAAATATTTGACTGAATGTAATTTTATTATTTATGAAAATAATTGATTGTTTTCGTAGAATTATATCAAAAATCTTTTTTAAAAATTAAATTTTTTTTGATAAATTTCATGAAATTAGTAAAAATTGAAAATCATTGAATTATGAAAAACTTGTTTTGAAAATAATTAATATTTTGCAAAAAATTTTATTTAAATTTTTGGCGAAAAAATTTTTCTATTTATAAAGATAAATAATTGAATTCTTGACAAAATATTCGTTAAAATTTTTAAAAATAATTTTTTTTCTTAATTTTTTTTCTTTATTGATATTATTTTTTTAGTTATTTATTGTTAAGTATTGTAACTATTTTTTGTTACGCTATTATCATTAAAAGTATGAAATGTTGAGTCACTGTTTGGCTGAATGCTTGTCAATCACCGTGAAGAAGAGAGCCATTATTCTATTCTGCAAATGGCAATTATTTAGTGTATACGTACATTTATGATGTACTGTGAGTTTTAATTTTAAATTACTCTCTAGAATTTTTATAAAAAAAAATGTATAATTCAGAAAATATTATTGGTGAGAGAAATAATAATACCAATGTAATTTGATGAGAGTAGAGTGAAATAATAATTTTTTCCCCACATAGTACAATATTTTTTGAATATTTTAAAAAGGTGTTTAATAAAGAAAGTTATTAGAAATTATGTTTAATAAAGAAAGATGTTATAACGTCTCAATGCAAAGTTATTGAATTGCTGTATTTAGGAAAATCGTGTTACTATATCGTCGTTGCGCAGTTAACGAATTTTAGTGTTCTGCGCATACTGACACATAGGTCGGAATGCGTAGTGTACTTAAATTCGTCTACTGCGCAAAACAAGAAACACCCATACTATTAGGTTACTCGCACAACACACAGGAGTTAAAAAAAATATAAAATAAAATGGGTAAAGAAAAACCCATACAATGGGTTAGAAAAATACTTTCCAATTCTTAATAAACAATTTTATTTTCCAATTGTTTAGCAAGTGATTGCTAAATTAAATAATGAAATATTTCAGAAGAAAGTGAGCCACTTTGATTCTATGACTATTAACTCTTTAATACGTTGTTGATATTATCAGAGCAAAATAGAAGTTGTTTAATAGATCTTAAAAGAAGGTCTTCATTAGTAGAATATTTCAAATAAATTCATGTAAAGCACAACAAAATAATTACTAGATTATAACTTTTTAAATATTCTTACCCAACAAGCACTTCTTAGTGATATATTTAACAATTTTACAGCAGATATATTCCAAGGAATTTTACTCCTCAGCATAATAAGTAACAAAATTTTTCTTATTCCAGATGGTTTTTCATACCACAAAGAATTGTATCTGTAAATTAATCAAACTTTTATGGTGAACCTAAAAAATTTATGTTTAAAAATATTTTTTTAACACCTAAAAAATATTAAAATACTGACTACAACTTATTATTTATCATTTTCTTCAAAGAGTATAATTAATTAGAAAAATATATAATTAGTGTAAGAATAGACCAAACAGGACTATTATTACCAACACCAGGTGAATATTATAGTCACTAAAAATTCTGTATACCACATAAAGTTCAAAAATTTTTTTAACATATCTTCTTTACAGTCAAGTCCCTGATTTATTTAAAAAAAAATATTACACAGTATCTGTAAGACCAGTACTATAGTCCCTTATTCTTTGTGTAAAAAGTGTGTTAAAAAATAGATGAGCCACAGAATTTCCAACAAAGGCACAATATTTTACAGTTACTATGAAATTATTTGAATGTGCAACAATCTGTAAATAATAAAGATGGGAATTGATGATTTTGAATTCAGTAAGAAGCTAAGTTATTTGTAAAAAAAATTTAATTTTCAAAAGTCCAAAAAACTATAATGAACTAATGAAATTTTTCCCTTGGTACAAACAGAATAAAAATTAGTTAATAGAACTTAGAAAAATACTCACCTGAATCAAAGAAGCAGAAATAAAAATGCTATTTAATGTCACTAAAAACATAAAGCAGGGCAAGTAGAGAGCTTTAATACTGCTACAAAATCTAATTAGAAATTCAATTTCAAAAATGAATAATTTTTTAAAAAATATTTCGAAAATCTATTATTTTGAAATTAAATTTTTAAATATGTACAAAGTATACATACTCAATTGCTCGATTATGTTCCGAAACGCAATAAATCAGCGCTTTCAAATTATCCCTTTCGGTGTTGTTGCAATTAATTTTTTGCACATGTAAACTGAAGCACAATTCAAAATAATCTTTTTAATAAAAAATAAACAAAATAATTACAAAGGCACAGAAAAAAATAAAAATGGTCTGTTTATTAAACCAGGCCTATATTTATAGTATTTTTGCCTGCTGAAAACGAATATGAAGTCAGAATTGCTCCACCATATTTTTTTAAATCGAAAAAACTACCATTAAATATTCAAATTCAAAGTTTAACCCTTTAACGCCGGGACGGACGCTTTTTTTCAATCATTTTCAACGTTAATTATTTTTGTTATTATGCATGTAGAAAATTTTCGGAATAACATTTTCTTACGTATTTTTTATCGCTCTTTCAGAATCTGTCATCAAAATTGCAAAAAACAAACATTCCAAAAAGTTATGGCCACTTATTTGAAAAAAATGCAAATTTTTGAAATTTTTTTTTCAAAAATGATTTTATTTCATATAACCAGTAACCAGAAAAATTCGCGTCCACAATATCCAAGCTTCAAAGTGATGGACCATACATTTAAAAAATTCAAAATGGCGGATCCAATATGGCGGTCGATATTTTTGAAATTGATCAGCGACCCA
This sequence comes from Leptopilina heterotoma, assembly GCF_015476425.1. NCBI lineage: Eukaryota > Metazoa > Arthropoda > Insecta > Hymenoptera > Figitidae > Leptopilina > Leptopilina heterotoma. Next base: position 836,826 of record NW_025110890.1, on the reverse strand, counting down.
AAAAACATTCACGTACTCCTTTTCATATAAATAAAAGGAGAATTAAAAAAAAGCGTCCACAGGGTGTCAATTTTTGTGAAAAAAAATTCTTTTGTCGACATTTTGGATCCGTCATCTTGAAATTTTTAAATGTAGGGTCCATCACTTTAAAGCTTGGATATTGTGGACGCGATATTTTATGGTGAAGAATTTTTTTGGTTACTGGTTATATGAAAAAGAAAATCATTTTTGGATAGAAAATGTCAAAAATTTGCATTTTTTTTCCAAATAAGTAGCCTTAACTTTTTGGAATTTTTGTTTTTTGCAATTTTGATGACAGATTCTGAAAGAGCGATAAAAAAATACGTAAGAAAATGTTATTCCAAAAATTTTCTACATGCCTAATTACAAAAATAATTTAATTATTTGAAAAAATTTGAAATAAAATTCTTCGAAAGAAATCAATTATTTTCAAAAACAAAATTTTTCATAAGAATTCTATTATTTAAGAAAAAATTTAATAAAATTTGTCATCACATTTAAATTATTTTCAATTTTTTAATGAAATTTCTATAGATGAAATTTAATTATTTTCAAAAGGTTTTAAAAAAATTCTGAGAAATACGATTATTTAAAAAAATTTAAATCAAATTCTTCACTAGAAATTAATTATTTTTATAAATAATAATATTTTTCTTCGGAATTCAATTATTTTCAGAAATAATTTATTATTTTTAAAAAAGTTTTAACTCATCACAGAATTTCAATTATTTTTAATATAATTTTAATCAAATTCCTTGAAAAATGTAACTATTCTATAAAATTTTATTAATATTTGTCAAAAGAATTTAATTATTTAAAAATTTGTTAATTAAAGAAATCGTTATCTTTATGTTTTATAGCAATATTTTTAAAGTGGATTAATTTCAAAAAGGTTTGAATTTGAAATTTTTGAAAATCTTAATTCCTATGGAAAAATAATAATAATTAAATATATTTAAAATATTTAAAAAAGAAATTATTGTTTTCGAATAATTTTACAATTAAAGATAGTCTTAAATAAATTTAAGAGAACATTTTTTTTTCAATAAAATTTTTTCCGTTATTTTCTAAAAAAAACTTTAAATTTTATAAAAACAATTGAAATTAAGAAATAGAATTGATGCATAAATTATTTGCTTATAAAAATAGAGAATTTTCTACAAAAATATTAAGAAACGGGATAATCTAATGTTTTTCTATCTAAAATGAAAAAAATGAGTTTGTAAACAATATTGTTATTGAGAAATAAAAATTGTTCACAAAATAGGTTTTGTTTTTTGTTTCTGAGTTGTTGAAAGGGAAGTTCATAAATTTATTGTTCTGTTTGGGACACAATCTGTTTTTTATTTTTTTTACTTTAAACTCTGAATTTTTACATTTGAGGGTAGTTTTTTCGATTAAAAAAAATTAGAGGGTGATAGAGTCTGGTTCAATAAACAGACCACTTTAAATTTTTTTGTGTGCCTGTATTATAAATGAACAAATTTTATAACAATTATAATCTAAAATTTACCCAATTTTTTTAAATAATCCACATGCATGTTCAATGGATACAGCCAAAACGGATTCGAAAACAATAAAAATAACCATTTCTAAAAGTGTATTAAATGAAAAATGTATCCAATAAAAATATTTTTCGGAATAATTGAAAAAATAATAAACATGACATGGCAGTTCACTTGATTTCGATTCATTGAGAGGTAAAATATTTAGAAATTGTGTTGTTGATGACATTAATATATAAGTTATTAATGAGCCAATCATACAGCCTAGAATATTCGAAATTTTTTAAAAAATAATTTTTTTTCCTTTTTTTTCATAAATTAAATCTTTGACCTGTAAAGAAAATTGTAAAACGTCGTCCATGATTGGCGTGTTTAGAAATAATTAATTTCTCCTGATCGGAGGACAAACATTCCCAATCAAATTTGATTTCTCGATAAAGTTTCATCAACTAGAAATAAAATAATTAAGTATATTTTTGCACCACTTTTTTTAAGTTGAAAATTTTTCCATGAAATAAATAATTGTAAAATGAAATTAACCTCCTCTTGCTTAAATAGAAATATAATGCTAAAACTAAGAGAAGTGATTCCTGAAAAAATTGTTGGAATACACTCCGTTAATTTATTCATATTTCCGCATGCTTTAAAAAAACCAGTTGCCTAGAAAATAATTTTTTTTTTTTTTTGAATATTCAGAAAATGAAGCATTAAAGTGGTGGAAAATTTTTTAGAATTAAAAATGGAAAATAATTACCGTTGGAATAAAGAAGATGAATAGATGTAGAATTATAAAGCACTGAATAGAAAGATTTCGCTTTTGATTATGAAAAGGCCATTGGCCAATGCAAGATAAGAAGAATTTATTAACATAAAAATAATGATTGTCAAAGGTGTTCGACATTATTTTCCAAAACTTGATCGGATAAAATTCACCTACTTCTTTACTGACAAGAGGTGAAAATGTAACTCGTGATAAAATCAATGTTCAACATTATTTATTCAATTTTCACCCTTACAGAAAAGAACAAAGTATTCTGTGGATTTTCAAGTATTAATTTCAAATAATCTTTTAGCAGAATAAACTATAGTTATAATCATATATCTCTAACATAATAACACATTTTCGTCATTATCTTTATAAATAATTCTTGTTAAACGTTCACGCTACGATTCTCTACCCTTCTACATACCGTCTTCGCAGGAAAATTTCCCGTCAGTCCTCTCTCAATCTTCAAGCAAAGAGGAACTATAAAATTCACTGTTATTTCTAAAACGAAAGGCTTATACTTTCTAGCAATAAAACCAGCAATTTAAATATACTTTTATTCCAATAAATCTATTTTCTTTTTTGCAATCACTTAATAGTATCGCATTGCAACGAATTGATACCAAAAATATGGATTAACTTAAAAAATGACTAAATTTATTTTCCATAAAAATATTTTCTTCATGTAGTGGTTGATAGTAGCAAAGTAAAATACGAGAAAGAAGCCTGAAGAGTCTGGAATATTATAATAATTAAAATCTTTAAATCTTTATTAAGATTCTCCAAGAAACTTTTTTTACCGCTGTTGCAGTTTTATATGATAAATCCAACATTTTCCCTGCTGTCATTTTACAGGGAATTCTGCATCTCATCATAGTAAATAAAAAAATTTTTCTCACACTCAATTGCAGCTCATCCCAAGAAATATCGTATCTAGTATGTTCAGTTATTGAAAAACAAATTAATATTTCAGTAATGTCATAATTGAGAAACGATTGTCATTAAAATGTTTTAAAAAATATTACATAGTATCTGCTATTTCAGTACTGTGGTCCATTAATCTTTGCGAAAAAACATTGTGAACCAAAAGGTTCGTTGAGGAAGCAATAAGAAATATTCCGAACTTTAAGGCTATTTCAAAGTCATCAAGATTTGTAACAACCTAAAAATTTAAAAATAAAAACTAAAAAATTAAAACTGAAATTTTTAACCTAAAATTTGATTAGTAATTAAATTAGTAATTATTAATTGAAATTTTATTGAGAAAGTTTTTATTTGTCTAGAAAAAATAAATCCTTAAAAAATTTGTTATAAACAAACTTTTGATTCGCACCTCCATTAGGCAAAGAGAAAAGAAGATACAATTCGAAAATACCATGAAGAAAAGACAAGGACTAAAAATCGATTCAACGATGTTGTAATATCTAGTAAAACATAAAAATTTGCAACTGCAGGACAATTATTTATATCAATTTATATTATCCTAAAATATAAAGATGTTCGAAGCAATTTTCATAAATATACAAACTCAATAGCTCGATTATGTTGCTCGATGCAAAAACGAACGGCTTTCAAATTTTCCATTTCCATCTCATTAACGTTAATCATTCTCAAATGAAAACTAAAACAAAAAGAATCTTTTCTGCAATTTTCAATTTTTAGAATATTTAAAGAGTTAGAATTAGAATGACTTTTCAGACTTGAAAAATATAATTGAAAATCAATGTTACCTGTAATTAATAAAATGATTCAGAAAAGTTTCTGAATTGAGTAAATTATTTAAAAAAATACGTCATACACTTAATTACCTAATTAATTTAAATAATCCACATGCATGTTCGATGCTAGTAGCCAAAACAGATTCAAAAGTAATGTAAATAGTAATTATCCAAAACGAGTTAAATGCAACATAAAGTACAACCCAATAAAAATGATCTTCAGAATAGTCAACAAAGTAATACACTGGAAATGGTAAATCCCTTGGTCTTGATTCATTTAGAGGAACAATAATATTAAGAATCTGTGGAATTATCGGTGGTATTATATAACAAATCAAACATCCAATTAGACATCCTGAAAAATTAAATTTTTTCCTTTTATTCAATTTTTTTTTTTGTAAATCTTGTGGCAACCGTGTTAAGATTTAATTGAAAATATAGAGCTTATAAAAAAGGGCTTAAAAATTATCTATTTGAAAAATTATAATTTTTCTAAATTAGTAAATTATTATTATTGTAATTTTTCGGATTAGAAAGTAGAAGAAGAAAATAAAAAAGTGACCTATACAGAAAATAGTAACAAGTCTTCCATAATTGGCGTGGGTGGAAATAATTTTCTTCTCCTGAACAGATGACCAAAATTTCCAAATAGATTCCAGTTCAATGAATAATTCTTTAATCTATATACAAAAAGAATATACAGTATATTTTGAAAACAGTCGGTATTTTCTAATTTAGTTTTTAATTTCTCAGTTCTTAATTATTTTATTTTCAGAACTAAAACTTAGGAGTATGAAAAAAATGTCCACAAGTAAATATTCACCTTTTTCTCTTTAAAAAAGAAAATAACAACTATACAAAGAACAATGAGTGCTGTAGAATGTACTGCAATACACTCGATCACTTTTTCCGTATTACCCCATACTAGAAAGCAACCTGCCGACTAAAGGAAAAAGTTATTATTTTATAACAATTATAATTTATAAATTATTATCATGTATATATAGCTGAAAAAAGACAACATTTGAGATTTTTGATAAAACAGGCTTTGCACTCATCTACTAAAACCTACTATTTAAAATCTACCATTCTACTATTTGGGTACTTTTTTTAGATTTCAACCACTAAAAGCCACTATTTCTGATTTCTTTAAGAATTAGCACTACTTTAAATTCGCTAATACTAGAAATCAAAAAACTATTCTCAAAAATTATAATCAAATTTTTTAAAACGATTAAATTATTTTCAAAAAATATTCAAATTTCAATATCTAGTATTTTCATAAAATTTCGCAAAAGAGTTTAATTATTAAAAAAAAAATTGATAAAATTCATCCGAAATTCAATTATTTTCATAAATAATCAAATTTCCACAGGAATTCAATTATGGAAATTCAATATTTTAAAAAATTTGTTGATAAAATTCTAAGCAAGAATTCAATTATTTTCATAAATAATAAAACTCATGGAAGAAATTCAATTATTTTTAATACCATTTCAAAATTAATTAATCGAAAAATTCAATTATTTTCACAAATAAACTTTTCAAAAAGAATTTATTATTATTTTTGCAATATTTATTATATTTCAAATAAAATAAATTTTTTAAAACAATGTTTATAAAATTTTCACAAAGAATTCAATTATTTTCAAAAATAAAAAAAATTTTCACAGAAATTCAATTCTTTTTAAATATTTTAATAAAATTTTTCGCAATAATTCAATTATTTTCATAAAAAATAATAAAATTCTTCTCAGGAATTCAATTATTTAAAAAAAATTTCTTTTACATTCTTTAAAACTATTCAATTATTTTTATAAATAATAAAATCATCACAGGATTTTATTTATTTTTAATACAATTTTACAGGAGTTGCTATAAAAATTGTATTTGTTCTTAAAAATTTAATTTCAATTCCTCGAAAAAATCAATTATTTAAAAAATGTTTTTTTATTAAAATTTTTTAAGAATTAAATTATTTTAAAAAGTTTTAACAGAATTCTTTTATCAAAATTTAATTATTTTAAAAAACTTTTTGCAATTCAATCATTTTCAATATCTACAATTTTCATGAAAATTTCAAATAGAATTCAATTATTTAAATAATTTTTTGTGAAAATCCTTGTAAGAATAATTCAATTTTTTTCATGAATAATAAAAATTTTTCCGGAATTCAATTATTTAAATTTGAATTTTCATAAAAATAATTTGAAATAAATCAAGTATTTAAAACTTTTTATAAAACTCTTCGCAACAATTAAAGTATTTTTATAAATATTTAAATTCTTTCATGAATAATAAAATTCGTTGCAAGAATTCAATTTATTAGCATATTGGATAAGAAAGACTTTTTTGCTATTTTTTTAGTTTGAAAGCTACTTTTTTAAAATTAATTATCCAGTGCAAAGTCTGTAAAAAGATTAAATCTATTTCATTTTCTAACTATATTAGTTGAATATGAAAAAGAAAATTACCAAAGTTATATTAAACATTGACAGATTTAAAATTATGAACCACTGAATGCAATGATTTCGCTTTTGATTATGAAAAGGCCATTGGCCGAGGCATGTCAACAAAAATTTAATCAAATAAAAATAACGATTGTCAAACAGTTTAGTCATTTTGTGTCAAAAAGGTAAATGTAGACTGATATTTTTTTTTTCCTTGAACACAATAAGTAACTGAATTATAACTTTCGACAAGAAATATATTGTTAATTTTCTTAAAATTACTTGAAAAGAAACTTTTAAAGAAGTTTGCAGTTTTCAATTATTGTCTTTATAAATATTTCTGCACTGCCTTCGGGCCTCTAGTTTTTATCTATAGGCATTGTGACCTTAACAGAAGAGTAATCTATCAGTTTTGTCTCTAATCATAAAAGTTATAAGTATCCAACCATCATTAAGACTATATTTTGATCCTTTTTAAATATTTTTAATATTTTTCCTGTATACAAACATAGACGGAAATGCAATGTGTTTCATTGACAAGCTCCTCGGCATGAACTGAATTGAATTTATTTTGTTTCAAAACACCGGAGCCACCGGAGGCTATCGTCAACAGTCCTGATTCATAAACGCCAATCCATATACATAGTAACATTACAAGCAAGCAGAGCATTAATTGATTAAAATATTGAATACTTTAATTAAAACAAAATGTCATATAACAATTTTTTATTAATAAACGAAAAAATATAGTTAAACATTAACAAATGTAATAATTAATTTTTTCTCTGGATACTGATTTCAAAAAAAATTTTCAACAACTTTAATAATAAATTTAATAATACAGTTGACAATAGAGTATTGTCGAACTATTTTTTTGTAATTCGAAAATCGATTTTTTTATTACCAAAATAATTATTTAGAGAATAGTAAAAGGAATTAAATTCACATATTAATTGAAGAGATCTGCTACAAATTTAAACTGTTGCAACTATCATTTAATGAAATTTTCTTGATGGACATTATAATTGAATAAAGCGTGTAAAATTCACTTCTAACCCACTATACACGATAATTTGGAAATTTCATATTCAGAATGTTAAAAAATTTCCGCATCATTAAACTTTTCGGGAGTTGATATAAAATTTCGAACTTTAATTTTCTAAAAGTCATATGTGATTAAAAATATTGTTATTAATATTCATTTTCTAAAATTCACTATAGCAACAACTTTACTTCTTACTACCTTTTTAAATAAAATTAAGTAATTTTAAAAATAATACAATTTGAACTTCTATTTTTATTGTTGACATTTTAATTATTATTTTTATAATTATTTATTAACTATTGTTATTATGTACCTATTAATAATAATTTTATTTACGTGTATTTTCAAAAATTTCGTGAATTTAATAATGCTGGAAACAAGGTAAAATGGAAGTGAATCGGCATCTTTAATCGCACTTAATTATTGGATTTCCCGAGTTTCTTGAAGTCAATTCTAATTAAAGGCGATGGAAGAAAAACATTCCACCAATGTTACTCGTGCAATTTGCTTAAAAATTTAATTGGCAAAGTGTTTACTTCCTAAATGAATCCGCGCATTCTGAGTATGTGTAACTTTAAAATATAAATACTACAGGAACTTTACTACGAAACTATCCTTCATGATGAATGTCAACATGATTCTTTTAACGAAACAGCCAACGCGAATGGAAAAATTAAAAAATAATTTCTAATTCGTTTATGATTAAATTAATTAGAACAGTTACTTTAAAATAATAATAATATTAATAATAATAATAATAAATATTAACAAGAGTGACAATAAAAATAGTAATAATAATAATAGTTCTGATATAAAAAAAACCAATTTATGTTATTTGTCTAGAATAGAGGAAGTGAGAAAGAAATTTTCACTAGATATTATTAAATTGAGACAGAAAGAAAACGAAGGACCTGCTCTTAATGCGGGTATTAATGAACTGAGAACAAACATCGAGCGGACGTGGGTTATATAGTGCCGAGGGAGGGGGCAACCGCCAATCACCGCGCGCGAGTCTCCCCTCCACTCGCTACTGCCGATATAAAAGTACCGATTCCGCTTTCACGCGATCAGTTCCAGTCGAACGCTGATGAATAACGGATGAAAAAATATCTAACCAAATTTTTACTTTTTAATAACAGGATTTTTAGATAAGGTACCATCTTGCTTATATGAAAAAATTAAATATAAAACTAAATCTACATGTCGCTTCACGCAGTTAATAAATAAAATTTAATTAAATTAAGGGAACCCGGACTCCATCCAGCGAACAAATTCTCAGCAAATAAAAATCATATCATTACATGGCTGCAACGAAAAATTGTTGTTGCTGCTTTTATTAATATAAAATTTAATGATATTCTACTTTGTGTATCTAAATAATTATCAAGAAGATAGAAGCTAGCTGAACTTGACAAAATTTGTCTAAAAATAATAATAATTAGCATACTAAAAAAGAAATTAATACAAGCTTTTAATAACAGTTTTACTACTATTAATACTTGATTTTCAATCAATGAATATCGTTGTAATGTACGATTTAAATTTATTATTAAATAATTCCTTTGTTATATTGGTCGCATTCAAACGCTGTAAATGACTAATCAGTAATCAATGAATGCCTCAATTACAGAAGGCTCCGTTTAATTTCCATCCGCAGACATCATATAGATTAACAACGATTCAATGCAAGAAATCTAATCGTAAATTGATTATTAAAAAAAATATTTTTCTTCTTTGTTAATAATTATAAGTGAATTGAAAAGATTTTCATAAATTAGAAATAAAAATTAATTTTCATTATTTATAATAAATATTCTAAGGAGTGCTAAACTGCATTCGAAGCTAATGCAAAATAGTGAAATGCAAATTTGCAAGAGAATGATGCTAAAAAAAACAGTGAACTCGCCAAAGTCCAATATGTCACATTGTTGCTGTCGGCAAAGAATTCTTACCTCCCGCGTAACAAGTTATCACCTAGTTCTCCTAGCTATTGGTTTTTGCAATTTATTTTTCAATTTCCGTCAAATATTCAAAGTTTCAGAAGAAAATTTCTGAGATGCTGTATATACTTTAATAAGAAACAAGTAGAAATACATTTTCTTTGTGAAAATAATGACCCTTTAAGAGGAAAAATCAATTTAGATAAAACTTCTAAGTTGCTAATTAAAATTTAAATAATTTCTTCCCTTTAAAAAAAATTCTTAAAAACACTCAAATGTGGTTTCCTTCCAGAAAATATAACAAGAATTCAAAGTCTATGTGAACGTTTTTTTTTTAAAGAATATATTGATTTTTAAGGGACTTTGGCAATGCATTCTACTGATATGACGCGAATGATACAGGAAATATGTCTATTTGGCGAAAATTGAGAGTTCTGATATGTAGGAGTCAAGTGCCGATATAGGATCAGCTGAGATGAAAGAATCGAAGCGAGAACAATGCATTTTCTGAATTTCATATCCGCGTATATACATGTATTTATAAATTTTATATATCAAAAATCCAACAAATAATGATGATGTTGCTCTCTTGAAAACTATAACGAAATAATGCATCGAAAGTGCAAAACACGTTCTCAAATATATGTTGCGCCTTTGTTTTTAACTACAATTTACAATTTCTCAGGATATAATGTACATCACGTACTTTCCTGTTCAAATACAAGTTCACAAATTCAATTTGCAGAAAAGAAGACACTACTAAACATCTGCTACCATTTTCGAAATTGTTTTTTGGAAAATCCTTTTTCTTAATTTTACTTTAATATTAATTTTTGAAAAAGTTTGTTTAATTCTAATGTTTTTTTAGTTTAAATTTACTATTTCGTTATGTTTGTGAGAAGAGGAAAGATTCTTGATTCTTCTTTTCTAGACAAATAACAGAAATTGATTTATTATAATGTTGAAAATCTAATGCATTTCCATCTCTGTGGATTCAATGAAAATAATAATTTTTTATAATGTTAATACTAATAATCTTTAATAACATTTCTTTGTTCCTCTTTTCAAAATAAAGATGAATAAGAATGTCTTTCTTTACCTAATTTGCATATCTACTCGTTTCATATAAGAAACATGGTTCCTTTCCTAAAAATCCTGTTATTAAAAAGTAAAAGGGTTAGATATTTTTTCATCCGTTACTCATCAGCGTTCGACTGGAACTGATCGCAAGAAAGCGGAATCGGTACTTTTATATCGGCAGTAGCGAGTGGAGGGGAGACTCGCGCGCGGTGATTGGCGGTTGCTCCCTCCCTCGGCACTATATAAGCCACGTTCGCTCGATGTCCACTCTCAGTTCCTTAATACCCGTACTAAGGAGTAGGTCTGTCTTTTTTCTTTCTATCTATTTAATAACATTTAGTTATAGTGATAAAAAGTTTTATAATTAATTATTCTTTCTTTTTTTGGGAATAAGTTTAATACTTGTTTAATTCTCGGTCATGTGTATGAAAATCAAAAGGAATGTTAAGCAATCTTGCAGCAAATCTTAGAAATCTATTTTGAACACGTTCAAGTCTGATCATGGACATGGACCTAAAAAGTGTCAATGTTTACATCAAAGTTTTATGTACCTAAAAGTCTAGGCCTTAAAAACAGAAAAACTAATTAATTATAATAATATTTAGACTCAAACCAATAAACCTTCCATCTATCTTCTTTTTTTACATAATTTGTACTAATAAACATCTAGAAATTGATTGAACGATTTTTAACACTCCTCCTTTTCCCTATAGGTACAAAGTGCCTGGCATATATAGTATGTCTCGGGATGTCCCAACTTCTTGGTTCTTTGAACTCGTCACGTATCAGGGGTGATAATATCTATGAGTAGGTTTTGCACAAGATTTATCCAACCGACACCCCGCTCCGAAAGCTAGCCTATCGGGTAATACCGTCTTCCCTCGAGAACAAAATTGCAAAGCTCACAACTTTCATTTATGACGCCGCTCCGTTATCGCTCAGCCTCCGGATATAATGGATTTCATTATTTTATATATATACATCTCAGAGAGAGTCTTTTTCTTTTATTTCTTGTGTATGCAAGATATAGATCATGGTCGATGATGATGGTGGTTGTTGGAAATAATACGTTTCACTACTGTTTCTTGTTCTGTGTAAAAAGACGCTTACCCTAGGACAGTGACACAATTTTTTTTTTGACATGATTGAGATTCGACGATAAAAAAGAAGGAAACCGTTTCGAATGGTAAGCGTTGCTTGGTTCGCACCCGACCTTGTGGAAAATTTTATTTTTGTGACAAAATCGTAAAACTCTTGACAGAGTTGATATAATTTATTTTGAAAAAATTGGACATAAAAGCTGAGTCTCTATGGGTTATGGAAAAAATGCGGAGAAACTCCTAGAAAATATTTTAACCTATATAAAAAAAATTATGCAAAGTTGGAATTTGACTGAAGAAAATTAGTTTTCGTACTGATAACACAAAAGCGTTGAAATCATTGTCTGTATCGACTATACTTTTACGTAGTTTTTTATGCTGAATACGAATTCGATGCCTGAATTATTGAAAAAATTTAGAAATATAAATTCGCCATGTTTTTTTAATAAAATGTCAAAATGCTTCAGAATTAACATTTTTTTATGGTTTTAAGGTCGCTAATAACAAATATGAACTTAGAAACTCCGTTGTTCTCTTTAACTATGGTCAGAAAAAGTCAGGAGAATACGAGTATTTTATTTTTAATTATAAATCAGTAAAAAGTTTTAAGGTGGTTAGGGATAGTCAGTGGCAGGGTAAAAAGAGAATTTTAAATAATTTTTTTTACAGTAAGTTAGTTTTTTACTATCATTAATTTAATGTTCAGTTCTTTAGAGATATTAAGAGATTACTTGATATTGTCGCGATAATATTCAACACATAACCTCAAATACTAAATGTCCAGTTTAGAAATATTGTGTTAATTTCCAATAATTAATATACCAATTAATGTGAGACTGATTATCCTATAATCAATATTTTAGCCACAGAAATTGAAATTAGGCGAATTACTTAGAGGATTAAAAGGGATTAAATTATTGTATTGAAATGTTAAAGTTAGGAATGTTTGTAAATTACACCGCATTGCTCTACGATTTTCCTTTCTACCAACCTAAAGAAAATAAGATTTATGTCGATTTCTATTTTAAAATTTTTATAATTTTAAAAAATAGTTTAAAATAGTTTAAAAAATTAAAGTGGAATTCTACAATCATTGAAAGTGACTAATCATTATTGTAGAAATTCAGAAATAAAGTCTGAGGAAATAAATAATAATAATTCATAAATTGCAAGAAAAGATGTCACTAAAATAAAATTGATGACAATTTTATTAAAAAATCGAAATAATTACAGAAAATAGTAGCAATATTTACATTTATCTTCAACAGATAATATTTTGTTGTCGATATGGCAGAAATTGAAAATTTTCTCTTCTGGTACATTTTCATCTGTCGGTATTGGGATGATAATTTTATTTACCTTTGGAAGATAACTATACAATCTTTTTTTTACAAAATCATAACTTTTGTGGTAAAATATAAAAATTGTTCCACAAATTCATTATTTATGCAAAAAATTATAACATATGTGAATAGAAAAATTTTTAATTAATTAAATAAAATTAAATTTTTAACTAAAGAATATAATAAAACAAAACTAAATATCTAATTTTTTTGAGAAAAAAACTTTTTTTATTTATCCGATTGATCTGACATTAAAAGAATTAAAAATTTGTTTTGTTCTTTAGCACTTAGTAATTTAGTATTAGACGGAGTTTATCAAACTTTTAGAGTCAAATTACAATTAATTATTATTAATTAATAATTAATTTTAAATTAATAAAATTTAATTAATTAATAAATAATTTGACTCGCAGAGATAAAGAAACTCCACCTGATTAAAAAATTAAATTTTCGAGGGAAAAAAAGAATAAACTTCTTTTCAAATATGTTTTCATTATTCATTCGAATATTTATTGTATATTTATTTTGTGACGTAGAAACTTTAAGAAAAGAAAATTTCCAACATACAAATAATTTTCATATTAATTGTAACAGGTTTCATTTTCATCATTACATATGTATAATATAATAAATTTAAATTTAGCTAATAAATCCAATTTTTTTCCACACACGTCGTTAATTAACAATTTTTTTTTTTTCGTTGACAACCAATAGAAAATTTGAAATTAAATGTTACAATCTTTTTTTTTTACAAAAATAATATATATTTAGTAGGATTTATACTTATATAAAAAAATTTCTAGTGAAAATAATTATATTTTTTTCTTATTAAACAGAATAAAATAATTATATAATCTCTTAAAATTTTATTTATTCAACAGTAACAGTAATTTCTATGTATATATGTATATATTTATTTATAAGATAAAAATGACATGTTATATATCAATAAAAATTAAATTCTAAAATAAATAATAAATTTAGGGAAAGGAAAAAAACATAGTTTTTAAATAATAGAAAAATATTTAATAATTTAGAGAGTATCGTGAAACGACTTATGATGATAGTACGTGCATTTAGAGACTTTTTTTTATATCTCCTCGCAATTATATATTTTTATATTTAAAAGATTCTTAAGTATCAGTCCAAAGAGAGTTTTTTCTTAAAGAGTCTACAAGTTAATTAATTTTTTTTTGTCATTATTTAATCATATTTTCCCCTTTTTTGTCGCGTTTTGTAGAATTTTTCAAATTTTGCAAAAAATCATTACTCTTTTTTCTTTAAAGAACCAGTTGGAAACAATTTATCTGGCCCAACCCCCCCCCACCCCTTTTTCCCCGCTGACTTAAAGAATTATTCAGCATCTAATTATTTTATAGAATAAGAGGACTATGTTTTTATTAAGCATTCCTGTTGCGCTGAAAAAAATAATTAAATATTATTATTTATTTTAATACCAATTGCAAAATTAACTTTTTGTTGTAGGATTTTTTTTTCGACTTTGAATGAATAATATTTATAAAAAATCTAGTTACCATTATTTTCATGAATCTAAATTGTCTTGAATTGTCATTTGTCTCCCGATGTTTGGGAAGCAAAATAATTTCTTCACTATCGTCATTGACAAATGGTTCCGTCGCCTCGTGTACAATTCCCTCTGATTCCTTTGATTCCTCACTACTTTCGGTATTTTTCACAAATCTCTCATTCTGATCACTGGGCAATCCAAAATTTATGTGCCTGAAAATATTTTAACGTTTTTGTAATTATATATATATAATTTGTGTGCTCTTCCTGCGCACAGGGGCTTTTTTGGTCGAAAAATGAGTCTTTTTTTCAAATGCTTGCCAATTACACAAAAATCAATATTTTTAAAAACTCCTACGTGTTTTTCTAGTTATTCTCATGCAGATCAAGAAAATTTTTTTTTTATTTTGTTCTAGATTCAATTTTGCACTCTGTGTGCTGCGTGCCGCGGAGCTCTTAAAAAAACAATTTATTAAAAAGTCTGTAACTTTGCAATTTTTTTTTGTTGGAAATTTAAATTTTTTAGTTCAATATAAGACTAATAACATACTACATTATTATAATTGTATTCCCTTTCCTTCCATTAAAAAAACATTCTGGAAAACTGGTGTTTTTTTTTGGCGTTTAACAGCATGACGGACGAGAATTTTAAAAACAGTTGGATTTCTGAGAAACTTGGTATTTGGCAATTTTTCGGGTCCTTATTTACGAATCTGATTATACCGATTTTTAAAAATCAAACACCCTATTGAATACGTCATTCTTAATTTTGAAATTTTGAATATTTCAAATCAGATGCATTCCATCGATCTCGAAAACCCCAGACAATGAATTCGATTAATTTTCAATATTTATGATCATCATTATCAGGTCCGCTGCTTTTATTACTTCAAGTCTGATATCTTATTCATAATTAGATTCGTAATCAGGGATCCTAAAAACCGCCTAATACCAAGTTTCTTAGAAATCCAACAGTCTGCCATCATTTTGAGTTTTAAAAATTTAACTTCAGATTCAAAATCAGAGACCCCAAAAACTCCTGAGCAATGATTTTAGGAATCCTTCTATGTTCAGACCGTCTAATGACGACCTTAATTCAAAAATTAATAATATAACTATTATCGGGAAATAAATATTATCAATATATGCGAATATATCTTGTTCGATATTTTTATATCTCAGTTTAAATCTAAATACTTCGATATGCTCTTTACCTCGTAATATCATTTTCCTCCTTCGAAGCAATTGATTCGTTACTATCCCAGTCGCGAGGCAAACTTTTACCCTTGAATATATTCATCCATCTAACTCGATATTTTCCAGTCGACGGCATCGGATGTCGTTTATTAATCAATGGAGACAACATCCACTGATCGTTTACCAATGGTAAAACAATATTTTTGTTATCTTCGTTTACTCGTAAGTTATTCGAACCAAAATTACTGCCACTCCGCTTTCCGTGAGCTGTAAATTTTTTTTTTGCAAATTCGTATATCTTTGGTATTATGAAATTCATAACTGTAAATAAGCTTTACTTTATTTGATTTCATTTAGAATATAGTATCTTTTAAAAAATAAGAATGTAATAATTTATAATTTTAAAACTCTTTTTATTAAATTCCTTTATCAAAATAGAAAATCATAAAGAACTCACCACCCCAACAAGAGTGCCCATAGCTCAAACAAGAACCTGAAACTCAAATAGAAATTAATGATTATTATTCAATTAACTTTAAAGTGAATGACTCAATGCAATTATACAAATAAAGTGTATGTTTTTATTTAGAATAAAATTATAACTCTTATGGGTATTTTAATTTCATATTTAATTATAATTTCCATTTTTTCAAGTATTGCTTTTTTTCCTTTTCTTCCATTTATATATTGTACGCCTAACAGTATCCATTTACAGAATGTATTCAAACCACAATATCCCAGAGAATTCTCCACTTTTATCAATTACTAATTGAAGTGAATAAAGTTTGAAAGCTCTAAAGAAAAGTTTCCATTTTATTATTAAGCGTCTAAACTTTTAATATTTGTAATTTTTCAAGTGATTTGCATTCGGATAAAAGTTAATCAATTTAAATTTATTTTTACCAAAATCTTTTCTAATTCAATCGTGTAATATTGCAATAATTTCTATTGTAAATAGTACTATTATAAATAATAATTATTCTAATTATTTTAGTTGCAGAAAAATAATTCAGAAAAACTAAAAAGACAGATGGGCAATTAAGAAACACTTCTATTTTTTTTACTGACTTTTTATAAATTTTCTCAAGAAATTTAATTTTTAAATTCCATTTTTAAATTTCATTTTAATCCTCTCTGTTCGATAGTAATATATTTCTTTCATAAAATAAGAATTATGCATAAAGATTCATTGTAAATTTTTTTTATGTATATTATAGACTGATAGGGAAATGATGAATTCAGATTATGAAGTAGTGCCCACTGTGGGATGTATTCAATTTTCTTTATAGACTCTTTTCGTTATCAAAGGCGAAGCGCTTTTTCTTGTTCGGAGATATTCTTCAACCAATAATCAACAGGTGCCCGATGGGAATTGGCTAACAAGTAAAAACCTATATTCAACGAGATTGTAATTTAGAGGGAAAAAAAAATGTTTTTTAAACCAAAAATTTATTTCTTTTTTTGAAATCGAATAAAGGATTGTTTAAAAAATTTATTGGTTTTTTTAAAAAAAGGGTAACGTCATTCCAAAGAAAAGGTAGTCATTTTGATTTTGTCAGATACATAGATTTTCTAATTTTAATTAGCAATGTCCCATTGCAATTACTGGAAAAGTGATTTCAATCATTTTTTTCCCCCGAAGAAACATGTAATTAATGAGTAGTTGCTGGTACATTCTAATTTCCATTCCGGAATAAGATTGGAATGGTCTTTTTAACGAACAAGAAGTCGAGTAAAATATTTCGAATCCCCAGATAGCACTACACTTTAATTAATTACAACATTTAACTATTTACAATATTCTTCAAAATTATTTTCACTTTGTATAAGAAATAATTAAACTAATTTTTAATCAAATGAAACAAAATAATTTGAGGAGTATAATTTTTTTTTTACTTTCTAAAACTTTTGAGAAAGAATTTTTACTAAAGGACATCCAAACAGCAAGAATGGAATCTTCACTTTTAAATCATAATCAGGTGGATGTTATATTTACAGAATATATAATTTTCTTAAAGTTAATAATTGCGTACATCAAATTAATAATTTTGCTTTGTTGAAATGAATTTGTTTGTTTGTCAAAATTTGAGATTACTTGTCCTACCTGCAGCACAACTGGCGAAACAGAAAACCAACATGAAGATAAAGGACCATGTTACACCCGTCAGACAATACGAATTCTTCGTTGCGACCACACCGTTACTGTCTCGCATATTTAATGTCATTTCTTCTTCACCTTTTTTTTAGTCTAAAATCAAAAAAAATAATAAATATGATATTAAATAAGTTATAAACATACGCTATGTAAATATATTCGTCAATGTTTAAAAAAATATAAATTAATATATTCATATATTCTAAACAATTTAAATTTTTCATTTTTAACCATAAAAATTATTGTAAAATAAAATCTTGTTTAAACTGGACGTAACATTTAACCCAATAGTGAGAAATCTTTTACCAAAAACATTTATTTAAACGCAGCATTAAAATAAATTACTAAAAATTAGCAATTGTTTATTTTTATTATAAATTATTCATATTTAATATATTTACTTAATATTTAATTTATTAATATTATTTTATTATTTGTTTTTTTAACAATTTCTTTATTATTTATGTTTATTATTATTATTTTATTATTTATTTATTTTTTACAAATTTGCTTATTATTAATATCTGTTATTATTAACTAGCAAATGTTACGCGCGCTAACGTGCAAAACGTGATATTCAATTTATTATTATTATTATTTTGAAAATTAAAAAAAATTTTATTTTCAAATAACTATAAATTTTTGAATAATTACAGATTCAAACTTTAAAAAATTCAACTATTAACTAATTAACTAATTAATTGTTCTTTTTTATTAATATCAAAAATGTTAATAAAATTCTTTACAAGAATTCAATTATTTTCATAAATAACAACGTTTTTCGTAAGAATTCAATTATTTTTATAAATAGTACAATTTTTTGGAAAAATTAAATTATTTTTTAAAAAATTCACGAAAGAATTCTATTTTTTCTTAATTTGTTATAAAATATTTCAAAAGTATTTAATTATTTTCTAAACTTTTAATAAGTCTTTCGAGACAATTCAATTATATTTATAAATACTAAAATTCTTTGCAAAAATCTAATTATCTTCAAAACAATTTCACGAAAGAATTCAATTTTTTTATTAATTACCTATAAAATTTTTTAAAACAATTCAATTATTTTTTAAAATTTTAATAAAATTCAATTTTTTTCTTAATTCGTTATAAGATATTTCAAAAATATTCAATAATTTCCTAAACTTTTTTAAATCCTTTAAAACAATTCAATTATATTTATAAATAGTAATATTTTTTGCAAAAATTTAATTATTTTCAAAAAAAAATTTCACGTAAAAACTCTATTTTCTTTCTTAATTCGTTATAAAATTTTTCAAAAGAATTCAATTGTTTTCTAAAATTTTAATAAAATTAAATAATCAAATGTTTAATTTCAATTATTAACAAACAGGATTATTTTAAAAACTTGACAGAAATTGTTTAAAAAATTCAATTATTTTTAATAATTTTGAAGAAATTCCATTATTTTAAAAAAAATTTTTTTAATTTTTTATAATGAATTTAATTAGAATTTTCAAAAATTTTAACATAATTATTCACGAGAATTCAATTATTTTCCCAAATAATAAAATTCTTCTAAGAAATTCTATTATTATCCAATGTTTTGATAAAATTTTTTGCAACAATTCGATGTTTTTCAATACATTAATTTTAAAATTTAAAATATTTAAAAAAACAAAAAAACAAATTTAAAAAAACAAAAAAGCAAATAACAACTGACTTCAAACTGCGAACAGATTACCGGAATACAACGATTATTATTAATATAAATTATTAATAATAATATTTTTTAAATTAAATTAAAAAATTTAAATTTAATATTAAATTCTTTTAATAATATAAAATAATATTTAATAGACATATTTCTGAATTTAATAATAAAAGGTAAGAAAAGGTAGAAATACTTAATTAAATGTAAGAATAAATGTAAGATTTTGTAATATTAAATGTAAAATTTATTTATTTTCTTAGCATTAAAAATTTAATTTCAATCATCAAAGTGAAAAAATAAGAAAGTAATTATGTTTTCGATTTGATAAAATTATAACCAACGTTTTCACGCAGTTTATTCACAACCCTTTACGATACATTTCAACTTTATGAGAATTCTAATTAGAAAAGCAGAATAAAATCCAAGTTGAATATAATTATAATATATAAAATATTTCGAAGCTAATTTAATTATTTATTTACTAAAATTATTAATAATTGTAATTGTTCTAGTAATTGTAATATAACTTGTAAATAAAAATATGTTTTTTGTTAGAAAATATATTTTTATTGAAAATAAATTCCATTTGTTCGTACGTATTATGTTGCTTAGTTTCTATAAAAAAAATTTTTATAGAAAAATTTTTTATAAGATTTATAAGACTGCATTTTTTTTAAATAAAAGCCTATGGAAAAATCGCACTGTCTGCATTAAGAGAAAAGTTTTCTATACTTTCAGATTGAGAAAGTCTCCTGAGCCACGCAAACGTCATCCTTTGACTTCAAAAACTGATTGCATCAATATTTGATGTATATTTGATGCAAAACAAAAATTCAATTCATACAAAGAAAGGTCGATATTTTCAACAAAAAAAATTTTTATTTTCTGTTTAAAAAAATATTTTTTATTTTTTAAAACAAAGTTAGAGGGAAACAATTTTTCTTTAATTTCTTTGATACAAATATTTTTATTTACTAAAGTAGAAAAATTGTAACTGAATAAGTGATATAGATTTTTAACAAATAAAAATAATTTAAAACATTTTATTTCTTCAAAAAAAAAATGTAGTCTTTTATTAAAAAAATAATTATCCAGATTTTTACATTTTTTTAAAATTATTTTTTAAAAAATTCAATTTCAAAATATGACATATTATAAATTTTGAACAATTTATTTAAATGAAACAAAGAGGATTTTCAGTAATTATATGTTAATTAAATTTAATGCAGTCATAATTAAAATTAGTTTCTATTTGAATTTACTTTTTAAAAAAGTGTAGAATTCCTTTTATGTCTTCCTGTAAGAAATTTTGATTAAAAGAGAAACAGTTTATTAAAAATTCGATTTAATAATTCTAACAATTAAAAAACCTGTCAATAACGTAGGCACAATTTTTAAATACTAAATCATAACAAAAATGATGATTTTTTTCAAAGAAATATTTACTTTGAAATTTAATTTTCATTCTCTCTTTGTATTTGAAATATTGAAATTTAGGTAAAGCGTTTTTTTTTAAATATTGTTGATTTTTTAAATTTAAAAAATATATAAAACAGATTTTAAAACACAATTTTTAAAAACTAAATCATAACAAAAATGGTGATTTTTTAAAAAAATGTTTACTTTGAAATATAATTTTTATTCTCTCTTTGTATTTGAAATATTGAACTTTAGGTAAAGCGTTTTTTTAAACACTTCCTGTGATGTATTTTTTTCTAATATTGTTGAACAAACATAAAGTTAATATTAGAATTTTGAAAATATAAAACAGATTTAAATTTAAACTTATTTTTCAAAATTTTTTTTAGAAAAAATTTTTGTTATACTTAAAAAATAGTCGATTGAAAAAATTAAATTTGCAATAAAAAAAAATTTCATTAACTTTTGAAATTAATAATAAATTAGTTTTTAATAATTGAAATTAAATAATTTGTTGTGTTTTGGAAAAATTAAAAGAAACACAATAACAAAAAAAATAAAAGCAAGCAAATGAAATGAAAAATTTATTAAGAAATTCAACAAAAAATTATAAGATAGAAAGTAAGATGCGAAAAATGAAAATTTAGAAAAATTAATGAAAAAATTAATTATAAAAGAAATAAAAAAGAAGTAAAAAAATTGAAAAAGTTGCGAAAAAATTAGATGCAAAATTTAAAAAAAAGAAGCAAAAGGAAAATTTTTTTTAGTGAATATTTTGTAATTTTTTATAAACGAAAAATTCAAAAGAACAAGAAAAACAAAATGAATAAAAATAATAATAAAAAAAAGTAAAAATTTAGAAAATAAAAGATTTAGAAATGAAAAAATCAAGAAAGCTACGAAAATTCAAAAGAAAATAAAGAAGAATAATTTTAAATAAAATTAAATAATTATTATTAAATTTTTATTAATTAAATAATTAGATAATTTTTAAATCAAGCGGAAGATGGAAATTTTTATAAAGAAATTCAGCAATCAGTCAAAAAGAGAAAGAAAATAAATATTCAAGAGAATAAAAATTCAAATAATCAAATACAACGAAACGAAGGTAAAAAATTTAAAAAATTGTAAATCGAAGAAACTCAAAAAAAAATTTAAATTGTAAAACAAAGAAACCAAAAAAAAAAAATTTAAATTGTAAAACAAAGAAACTCAAAAAAAATTTAAATTAAAAAAATTATAAAATATAATGAATTGAACTAAAAGAAAATTTTTAAACTCAAAAATATATAATCAAAAGAAAAAACAAAAAAAAATAGACAAGAAAATAAAAGCAAGCAGACAAAATATTCAAAAAGTGAAGAAAGAAAAAAAAAGAAAAAAAATCATACATAAAAGCAGAAGAATTGAAACAATATTTAAAAAAAAAACCAAGAAGTTCATCAGCAGAGGACGTAACACTGAAGAAAATATAAATCTCTCCCCAAAAAGACGCCAATAATAAACCACTAATATCGCACCTCAGAAAAAAAAAATTAATTTTCCTTTTAGGGAAAAATTTTCTACACTTTTTTACGTTAAGAACACTCTTTATTAATATTTCACCTTATATGAACGAAATTAAAAATTCAAAAAAATAATTTTTTTTTCTTTGGTGAACAATGACGAAGGATTCGTATCTGAACTCAAGATGAAATCGTAACTACGAAAGCTTTTATAGACAGAACCCATGGGTTCAAAAGGTGGGGTGGTCCAGGCGCCGCAGAAAATGCGCACCTACGCTACATAAAATTGGCAGTATGTACCCTCGAATATTTCAAAAGACATTTAAAGGTCATTTGTAAATTACAATTTTTAAAATGCAAAAAGAAAATGTCCTTCAATAATTTAAAAAAAAAATTTCTATTTAAATTTATTTTCTCTCTTTACGAGAATACCTTAAAAAAATATCTAAATCTACCTGTTTATTTGCGCTCTTTTGATTTTGTTAAACTTATGAAAAAAAAAATACAGTAAAAAATTTTTTTTTTCTAAAATATATTTAAATGTGATTTTTTATTTTTTTTAATAAATAAACAAATAGAAATAAATAATTTTAATTTATTTTTAGTTTATTTTAATAAGTAAATAAATAAAAATTTTATTTTTATTTATTTTTAGTCTATTTTCATTTCATTTTAATAAATAAATAAATAAATAAAAATTTAGTTTACTGAACGGCTTGAAATTATAGGAGTACTAACATTTTTCTGGACCACCTCTCTATTGGGTTTTCTCAATTGTTCTATTGGAGAACAGGAAAATTGTAGAATAACTCTTCTGAGTATAAAATCGGTTTTATAAACGGTTTTTATATCTGTATTTATACCTCTGCACTTAGTTTCGTATTTACGCTTTTTATTTATTCTTATTTATATTATAAACATACTCATAATTACATGCGTAGATACACATGTACAACAATAGAAATAGATACAGATATAAATAGCTGTGTAATTAATAGTGTATTTACGTATGTTAATACACGTGCAATCGTTGACTCCTTAATTTTAAAGATGATTTATAAATGCAGAATTATACTTTTAAAAAATATTCTTTTTTATGTGTTAAAAAATTATAAATTATTATTGTTTTGTTTCAAATTTAGTTACATGTGTAAATCTTGCTTTAAATTCACATGTGCAAATATGTTTGTAATTTCATGTATAATCTGATGTATTTTCACATGTGAATACGAATTTATTTGCACCATGTGAATACGCATCTATTTGCACATGTGAATATGTTTATTATTTCACGTATAGTCGCGTGTGTTTGCACATGTGAATATAAGCATGTTATTTGCACATATTAATAGGAATCTATTTGCACATGTGAATAGGCGTCTATTTACACATGTGAATAGGTATCTATTTGCACATGTGAATAGGTATCTATTTGCACATGTGAATACGCATCTATTTGCACATGTGAATACGCATCTATTTGCACATGTGAATACGTTTGTAATTTTACCTCTAGTGTCGTGAATGGGCATCTATTTGCACATGTGAATGTATTCACACGTGTAAATGTGCATAAATTTTCACATGTGAATACTCGTCTATTATAACATGTGAATAAGCATGTATTTGCACATATAAACACTCAAGTATTTAATTTTATAAATTTCGAATGTGATGACGCATGTAGTTGCACATATGAAAAATTTTTTTCTAATTTAAAACAAAACAATTTAAAAATGTTTGAAAACAGCAAAAAATTTACATAATTATTTTACAAGGGTACAGGTATTTTTTTCAATACGGGAAACTATTTTAAACTGCAAGGACTATATAAAGAATTTGTGTATTCATTTTTGACTCCGAAGGCAATTAAGTAATATAAATATTTAATAAAGTTTATATGTGAATAAATGTACACTGTTAAATTAGTAATTTTTTCTTCATTTGCTACCCTTGTTTCTATTTTGAATAGACGACATTAAATCAAGAATTATATTAGGAAATGTTATATGTGCTAGATTAAAAAATACAATTTTTAATATTT
This sequence comes from Leptopilina heterotoma, assembly GCF_015476425.1. Lineage (NCBI taxonomy): Eukaryota > Metazoa > Arthropoda > Insecta > Hymenoptera > Figitidae > Leptopilina > Leptopilina heterotoma. The sequence continues at coordinate 812,336 of NW_025110890.1, read as the reverse complement.
TTCTAAGAGGGAAAAATGAATTTTTTATACAATTAATAATGCACAGGGGATAAAAAATAATTTTTTTTTCAGAAAAATTGAATTAGAAATGAAAGAAAATATTTTTTCATTACGGAAGGTTCGGGTGTCAATTTGAATATAAATTGACAAAAAGTGATTAATGCTTTGTCAATTCTTGATAAAGGTTAATCTAAGTTATTATGTTGAATGTCAGATTTTCGTTGGATAATGAAATTAACTTCTATGGAATATTAAGCTCCTAAAATTTTATCAAAGAATTTGAATATACAACATAAATGTTTCTTTAAATTAATAACCAATATATTTATTTAATAATAATATTAATTATATTATACTTGAAATAATTTTAAAAAAGTGAATTTACAATATTCGAGTATTTTTATAAATTCTTCAAAAGAAACATTGTTTTCAATATCTCCAAAAAACGCAATAACAATTAAGTTTACTTATTGAAGTAAAAAATGTAACCTATTTTACTTTTATTTATTTTTTGTCTTCACAAAAAAGCAATATATCAATTAAATTCTAAATGAAACTTTCATTTTGAAATTGTCAAACGAAAATTTCTCTCAAATATTATTGATTCAAATTTAGTGTGTTTATTTTACAAATATTAAAAACTTGTTTCTATTGTTAGAATAAAAAATTTTTTTTACATTCTCATCCCATGAAAAGGTATTATTTCATTTAATTCTCTCTATGATAAATTTGAAGAATAATAAACTTTTTGTTAGATAAAAAAATTCATTAAAAAGCATTGCAAAACAAGTTTTTAAATTTAAAAAATAAAGTACCATGTAGAATATTTGTTACAAAAAAAAAATTGTCAAACTAAAAAATTAAAATGGTACATAAAAGAATTATTATCAAAGATAACATTTTATTTTAAAAAAATTTTCTTTTTTTTGAAAAAGTAAATAAGTAGATTTATAAATGAAAAATTATTTAAAAAATTTTGCAAAATGATTGGCGAATATAAAAAAAATTCATTATTTTCCTAATAAAAACTGAATGCCAAGTATTTATTTTTGTGCCCGAATAAATACTGGTATTAAAAAGTATTTGTGCAAGCTTCATCGAGAGCCATCACATATATGATCGATACTTAATTGTGAAGTAGAAGAATAAAGAGCAAAAGAAAAAAAAGAAGAAGAAGAAGGGAAACTATATAGAAAGAAAATTATTTTTTAAAAATATACCTGATCTTTTAACCCCGAATGAATATGTCCGAATGAAAAATAAAACGATAATATTTAATTTTCTTTAGTATTACTCTTATTTTGAAAGCGCGCATAATTTTATATACATATCGAAGGCGAAACATTCCCGAGGTACTTGTACATTATTCGACAACGAATAAAATAGCTATATAGTACTATAACCTTTTCCATATATACACCATTGAATGTAGTAATAATATGAGGGAAAAGTAAAAATGCACTCGAACGTGTCTCAAGACGCAAAAATTTTTCTTTCAATTTATACTTTTATTCTATTTATTATTATATTTTTTTATTATTATTATATTTTTTTTTCTTAACGCCTTAATGCAGTGAAAACAAATTAAAATTTTTCTTGCGAATTTTTAAAAATAGTGTTTCTGGAAAATTTAAATTTTTATATTTATTTTGTTTTGATCTAAAAAAATAAAAAATTTAAGTATTAAAAATTTTTTGCCATTATAATATGATTATAGGGTCAGAAATATATCGACGCCAAACAGGGTTCTGCAGTACCTTCATACGACCCTGAAGTACTGATGGGATTGTGCGCACGCGCCGCCCCACCAGCGACTCGACCGTTAAGTAGGGAAGCCCCGCCTACTTTGAGTATAAAAGTCACGCGCTCGACCGAAATGAGACCACAATTCAAGAGCTCTCATATCGTTAGGTCCCGTCTTTAAGAAATTATATTAACCAAACCGTTGTATTTCCGAAATGTTTTCTTACAAATTCCCTCATAATGCGACTTCGTAATTTTTCTCTTTTTATTATTTTTGTAAAAAAACATTTCTAAAGGAATTTTACCACAGGCCCAGGTAGAAAATATTCAAGTGATTATAAATTTCATGATGAATAAATGAATTCTTTGAAGTTTAGTACAAACAGAGTCAAATAGACAAATTTCGATATTTTTTGTTTTTTTGTTTTAAGAATTAATATATAATTATAAAGAAAATAGTAAATAAATATTTTATGGTAAAGATACATGTTTTGAATAAAAAAAGAAAAGTAAAAAAATGTGGACATTTTCTTGCCCCTGTTCGCACATAAAATAACGTGTACTTTTTATACATGCACCTGGAGCTTTTGAACTTTACCAACTCACAACACTGGAGGTGTAAATTTACCAGTTAATACGCGTCTTTACAGTTTTCATCATAATCGTCTTATATTTCCTCCTACAATTCGAAGTGAAATCCAACATTTTTTTTATGAATACTAAGAAAAAATAATTTGCATTTTACTAATAAAGTAAAAGAAATTATTTTTTTTTTAATCTTCTTTTTTCTTTACAGCAGAATGTCAGAATAAAAAAAAAAATCGGATTGATAAAAATTATTAACAGAATTTAATTCTCGGTGATGAAATTATTTTCGATTTTCAAATAAAGCAAACATATTTATGATTATTTTTAGTTTCTTTTATTTTTTAAAGTTACCTGTGATATTATATAATTGCGTCATTGCCACCAAAGTTTGAAACTAATCGAAATTCTTTTACTATTATCCGCGTGACTTGAATGCGCAAAGTCAGAGGGAGAAAATTGAATAGAGCATGCACAAATTACGATCGTTATTTGTTCGTATTTTAAAATATTTACAACTATAATTTTTTCGACTATCCACTTTAGCAGAACCAGGGACATTTTCGACTTTTTCCGACTATTTTCAAATAATGCAACATTTATCGACTTATATTAAAAAAATTACGACTTTTTCGACTTTTCTTCCAAGTTTTTTTTTAACAAAATACCACATTTTTAATATGAAATGCAACTTATTTCGATTTTTATTGTGTAAAAGTATAACTACAGAAAACTATTTGAAAAGTTATTTTTGAATAATTTTTCTAATTAAATTTTTAAAATATACAATTAAAAACATTTTGAATAATTGAAATTTTGAAAAATTTAATTGAAAATAAATCATTTTTTATACAAATATTTTATTACAATTTTGAAAAATTAACTTTTAAAGAATTTTAATTGAAAATTGAATTCTCAAAAATTTTTATTGAAGAATCTTCAAGTGTAAATTTAATAAAAATGTAAATTAATGAAAAATAGATTTTTAAATTTAAATTTTTAATAATAGTTAGATGTAGTTGTAGTTTCGACTTGTGGCTGAATAATTGACTTGACAAGAAACTGTAACCTTACACCTTTAATTAAATTTTAATTTTTAAATTAATGAAAATTGAAACTTTTAAATTAATGAAAATTGAATTCTCAAAAATTATAATGAAAAATCTTCAAGTGTAAATTTAATAAAAATGAAAATTAATGGAAATTAAATTACAAAAATAATATTAAAATATTTTTGAATAAACTAAATTTTCATAATTTTTTCATTCTAATTTTTTTAAAATCAATTATTTTCAATATTTACGATTACATATTTCCGAAAATTCAAACACATAAAAAAGATACTAACAATTTAGAATTATTTTTAAAATTTTAAAAATAAATCATGTTCAATATTTTTAATTAAAATTTTTCAAAAAATTAATTAGGTTTTTTTTAATTTATAAAAAAATTATTTTTAGAAATTCAATTATTTTCGAAAAATTACATTACAATATTTATCAAAAAAAACTAATTCTTCAAATTGGTTTATCATAATTTTTTAAGATTCAATTACCTTCGAACAAAGTAAAGGAAAATTTTTTTAAATTTACTTTCTTAGATTTATTAAAATTTCGGAAAAATCATTTTCAATTAAAATTCTTTAAAAATTTGATTATTATTTTTTATATTTTTTAAAAACTCAATTATTTTTCAAAGATTTTATCAAATTTAAATTATTTTTTAACGATTTTATCAAATTTCAATTATTTCTCAAAAATTTTACCAAATTTCAACTATTTTTTAAAAGATTTTATTAAATTTCAATTTTTTGGACATTTGTCTTTCATTTCATTTCATTGTCTTTTAAAAATTATTTAGAAATATTTTTAGAAAATTTTAAGAATTTTTTTAACTAAAATTATTGAAAATATTTTACCTTAATATCTTTAAAAAAATGGACAGTTTCAATTATTATAAAAAATGGAATTTTTGTATTTAAATATTTGAATTCTCAAAGAACTTTCGGAAAATTATTAAAAATTAAATATAATTGATTTAGATATGAAGTAGTTTTAGTTCAAAATTGTAGAAAATAATAGAATTTTGGAAGGGTTATGGTTGTAATTTTAAGAAATTAATAAATTTATAAATTTCAGAAGTTGTTATTTTTTGAATTTTATTTCCCGTGAAAAAAATAAGAAGTTTATTTGAATATTTATTTAGCAAAATTATTCAAGTTTTAAATAATTGAATTTACAAATCAATGGAGAATCGGAAATAAAAAATAAAATTTTTTGTGACAACAATGAATTAAATAAACGACTTTCTCGACTTTTTTTTCTAATTTTAATGAACTTTTTTGTCTCGTTAAAGTCGATTCGAGGCCTGCAGAACTAAACTAACAAATTATGGAATCTTTCCAAAAATTCAAAAAACAAAAAATCGTTTTATTTTTTCTCTCAATTTTTATTCACTGGGATAATCCACTTCTTGACATAAAAAACAAGGCAAAATAACTTGACTGCATTAAAACTATACAAAATTTAACATTACTGTTATGAATAAAGATTCATGGATTATCTTCAAGAGGATATTCTACTCTATACTGTTTTTGTGTTACATGTACCTCTTGATTGGATATTTTAATATTTAGAATTGTATGTTTGCTTTTCAACCCCGGGAAAAAATACCTGAACTTTTCAAAGATAATTTAAAAAAACAGAAAAATTTTTTTTTCTAAATTTAGAAATTTTTTATTTTAATAAAATTAAATAAAAAAAGAATTTTTTTTCCAGGAGGGTCAGAATTCGTGAAATTTTCACAGAAAATAAAAAGTATTTTTTTTTAAATCGAAATGTTGAAAAAACATTTTTATTTGACCTTAAGAATGTGTCCACCAAAAAACAGAAAAAAAAATTATTTTTTATAAAAGTTATTGCAAAATTAATTTTTTTGCAACTTTTTAAACAAAATTTTATTTTTCCTAAATGAATGAACCGATTTAAATGAATCAAGCGGGAATATAAAGGGGATAAAATATACTTTTGTTTAGAATTAGAAAATTTTTAAAAAGTTTATTTTTTAATAATTATTTAATAAAATTTTTATAAACAATTAATTTTTTTTAATGTTCTACGCCTTTTAAAAATTTAAAAAAAATATTAAAATACACTTAAAACTATAAGAAATCAAAATCCACAGCCCCTCGTTCTGAAAATCTTCAAAATCGCATCTCCGTTCAATATAATTTGTTTATAACTTTTAAAATAATTGTCGCTCCAAAATTTTCTCAACGGATTTTGATTTCTTATAGTTTTAAGTATATGTTAATATTTTTTTCAAATTTTTAAAAGGCGTAGAACATTAAAAAAAATTGTTTATAAAAAATTTATTAAATAATTATTAAAAAATAAACTTTTTAAAAATTTTCTAATTCTAAACAAAAGTATATTTTATCCCCTTTATATTCCCGCTTGGTTCATTTAAATCGGTTCATTCATTTAGAAGAAATAAAATTTTGTTTAAAAAGTTGCAAAAAAATTAATTTTGCAATAATTTTTATAAAAAATAATTTTTTTTTCTGTTTTTTGGTGGACACATTCTTAAGGCCAAATAGAAAGTATGTTTTTTCAACATTTCGATTTAAAAAAAATACTTTTTGTTTTCTGTGAAAATTTCACGAATTCTGACCCAGGAAAAGTCTTCATAAGAATATTAATGTTTTAAATACCATTGTATTTTGCATTAAATTAAATTCTTGTTATTCTCTATTTCACTGACACGAAGACTTTCATAATTTTGAATTACGGTTTTCTGACAAATTTAAAACAAAAAAATTAATTCATTGCTCCCAGAGAGGATCTAAATGTAATGCACTTTTCAACTGCGGTAAATTTTAATTTCTAAAGTAGGTTTTTATAATTTCCATTCAAGAAAATAGAATAATGCTAATTAGAAAAATACTAAAAAGAAAAACGTGAATTAATTAATTATTTGGAAGAAGATTTTTACACATTTTATATATTTACTTTGCAGATAAATTATTTTACTGAAATTGCAAATTATTTCAGTTTTCCTAAATAATTATTTCTCCCACCAAATATATTATTTCTTTGTATCCGAAAATTATAAAATTACAAGAAAAAACAATTTGAATTAAAAAAATCGTGTTAAGTGTGGTCAATGTTTGTGTCAATATTTTTGATTATCTGCTTCCTGATGTATACAATATTGACTTTAACGACTAAAAACAAATTAAATGGAAATGTATCTGGGAGAATTTGTTAAGAAAATAATTGTAATGAAAATAATACTTGATAGAAATTGCAAGAGATTAAAAGCTTCTCAAGGGGATACATTGCACTTTACTATATTTTGGAGAAGGCTTTCGATATATACAGTGGAATACGTGAATCGATATTTCATTCATCTCATTCTCAACTCGCCTATATTTCCATTTTATTCTCTTAAACAAATCCCCTTGAGAAAAAAACTATTTTTTATATTAAATTTTATTTTTCATAAACTAAAAATAAAAAAAGTTTTCAAAATTACAAAGATGGAAATTGAAATGCAAACTTGTATTGCAAACCAACATTTAATAATAACAGTAATAATTTTAAAAGATTTTAGGAACAAAATTTAAAAAAATTTTTTTTTTTTTTGGTTCTTGTGTTTAAATTTATGAAAATTAATTAATTTATTAAGTGAGAGTACAGCATTTGTTGTTAAATACAAAATTGACCAAGATAGTTGTTTATATACACATACATCTTGTAATTCGTCTAATCAAGAGAGAAACTGAATTAACGTAGCTCCTGACATATTGTTTACTATGATATCAAATGTTCAAACGCAGGTATTTCAATTATATGCAATTACAAAATGAAAATTAAACAATAATAAAATGTTGGTAATTAAATGCGAGGACACAATATTTGTATGCTTTTTAATTTAATTAATTTAACATTTTACAATTATTAAAAGTATGTGCCCTACATTTTTTTGTTAGATAACAAATTTTAATAATTCATATTTATGTGAAATTTTACAAATTAATTTTTATTTATAAATTTTCAACGAGATTTTCAAGGATTTTTCAGAAATTAAAATTTTGTTTAATTAAATTTGATTTTTGAGTTAGTTGTTAATTTTTAATACGAATATGTAATTAATAATATTAATATTAAATTTAGAAAAATAGTTCAATGACGCCACCGACAGATAGCGGATAGATTATTTTTAGTAGCGAGTTATCAAGTAAATAATTAATTAATAATATTATAAAGTCAATATTTTAGCTCAGAAATCCACCTAAAAAGAAGAATATGGAATTAAAGAGATTTAATAGTAAATAAATTAGTTCACAGACGCCACCGACAGATGGCGGATAGGATATTTTTAGTAGCAAGTTAACAAGTAAATAATTAATTATAAATATTATAAAGTCAGTATTCTAGCTCAGAAATACACCTTAAAAGTGGAACATGTAATGAAACTGACTGTTTTTGAAGTCAAAATATTCACCGCTGTCAATAATTAATTTTAACTTGTTTATATTAATAATATTTAATAATTCTTGTCAAAAGGAATTTTACGGACGCTTCATATAAATTTGAAAATATTTCAAATCACCACAAAGGTTTAAGTTATATTTTCCTTTTCAAAAAAATGGTTTAAAAAACTATTTATAAGCCCCTTACAGTGGGATTTTCCTGCGTAATATAATTTTTGTTGAAATGTTCCCAGTAGCTACTTAGTACATAAATAACTAATTTATAATATTATTACCTCATTACGCCTCCTCAGAAATTTACCTAAAAAAAGTAATATAAAAATAAATATTTAAATCTTGATTTATAATTTAGTAATTGTCAATTTATAAATTAAATAGGTACATTAGAAATAGTCTCCTCGAAAGGGAAATAAATAAAAAATTTGTAAAACCAACTTCTTTTCCATCAGAATCAAAGTATATTGTAAATTCATCGTATAATCGTCAAAATGAAGATGAGGGAGTTTAGCAACTTACTCTCGTTTTTAATTATCTTCAACCCTCAGTTTCACGCGGGCAAATCCAATATAACGATAGTTTGACGGCTTAGCTCTGATGCTCTTTTAAGCGTTTAATTTAAGCATTCACAAAGATAAAGAGAATGTGTAACATTCACCGCTCTCAATTTACGAATATTAAATTCTCCTACATTCAAATCTGTGTTAGAATAAACGTTTCAAAATTATTTCTCGCATTCCTTAGATCAAAAGTTAAATGAAATATAAAGTTACAGCGTGCCGCAAGAGTGAAAATTTCAATTAACTACTTTATTATTATTATGTACAGTTAATAAAAATATTCAAGTTGAAATTAAGTAAAACTTTAAAAAAGGAGAGTGAGGTAAATATTATATTTTTATTAGTCTCTTTTTTAGTGTTTTTTTTTTAAATTTTCTGTTTGTTAAATGGAGGGGATGTTGGTATGATAAAGTAAGTGTAATGGGACAGACGGCGAGTGACGTTGCGCGCGCAGTTGAGTGGTGGGGAAAAGTGGGGTGAGGATGAAGGTATATAAGGAAGGACACACTCCAAGAGCGGAGAGCGGACATACGGTTACAGACATCTGAGAGTGACGGTGTCTACGACACTTAAATTTTTACAAAATGGGTTTAGAAAAAGTCAACTCTATTAAACAATTAATACCATGGATTTACAAAAAGTCGACGCTACCACAATGAATTCAAATTTTTTACAAAATGGATTTAGAAAAAGTCAACGCTATCTATGAAAAGAAATAAAACAAACAATTAACCACTTTGATTTTGTCAAGGTCAAAGTGGTTCATTGTTAGTTGATTTCCAGACAAAAAAGTGGTTCTGTTAGAAAACTAAATCGTAACAAAATAAATGTATTTACGCTCCGGCCAAAACATTGAGTAAGTAAATTTTTCAAAAATCTTTTAATTAGTATTCATTGGGTATTACAATTTATTATTTCACCCTCATTAAGTATGTGACGTTGCGCACACAGTTGAGTGGAGTGGGGATGGAGGTATATAAGGAAGGACACACTCCAATAGCGGACTTACGGTTCCAGACATCCGAGAGTGACAGTGTTTATGACACTTAAATTTTTACAAAATGGCTTTAGAAAAAGTCAACGCTATCACAATGAATTGAAATTTTTACAAAATAGATTTAGAAAAAGTCAACGCTGTTCATGAAATAGAATAAAATCTTTAACTGATAATATTTTTTTATCTCTGAGAAAGAAATAATAAACAATAAAATTAGATACGCATGATATGAAGTTTAAGGAGAAGCCTCTTGATCCTTTTGAGAAATTTCCTCCCCCCTACAATAAAAATTCTATAAGGCAAATCTCTGAAATGAATGAAACGTTAACGATGCGCGAAACACACCCACGACACAATAACGAGAGTCGCAGTATATAAATCGACAACTGTTGCATTTCCATTGCAAGCCGTTTATTCCTCTCGGATTTTTTTTTGTTCGTATCATTTTTTTTATTTTTCATTCTCTACTTTATTGTATCGTGTATGTATTTTCCGGTGGCAAATGGTCTGTATATAATCATAATGCGTATTATTTGTGTATGTATTTATGCATTATATACAGTGAATAAAGCCCAGGGATATGCCTCTCGACTTTTTATGTTTTGTTAATGAATATACTGTTTGTGAGAAAATTAATGCCTTTGAAAGTCATTAAGGATTTTCTTGCAAAATAAATTATAATCATTTAAAGTGAATTTAATTATCCAAAGAGTCACAAATTTTACCATGGTACGTTGCATATCTGACATGAATCAATATTCTTAAAAATGTTCCGACTTTTTTTTACCCCAATTTCAATGTATTGGAATCTGAAAAATTTTAAGGGGGGGTTAATTAAAAATTCGTCTTTTGGGAATTTGAGTACAAGTGTTAATCTAATTTCAAAATTATGTCTAAACTTTTAGTGTCCATTTAGATCTTATAAATGTAAATTTGAAAACGTTTACATTTATACTGAAATAATAATTCACTTATAAGGACATTAGGGAGTCTAGTAGATGAAATTACAAAATTCAGAAAGAATCTAATATTACAAAAATACTAAATAGTTACTCTACACTTTTGGAATTTATTATTAAATTATCAACAATTTAATAAATATAGTTCATATAGTTCTTTTCCTTTGCGGAAAGTACAATAATTTCTGGAATTTTTATGTTCTTATTTCCAATCTTAAGAAATCAATTTAAATTTAATAATAAAATTGTTTTGGCATGAAAATCAGATTTCAATCAATTTTTTTCATCTCAATAATAGAGAGAAATTTTTATTTTTCAAAGCAACGGCGAAATAGAAAATCAGAAATTACATTCTACAGATGAATATGCTTTCCCGACTTTAATAAGGTTTGCACTTTTTTAATATCGTATGAAAATTCGAATCCATTTACGCGAGTGAATTTATCCTGTTTAGTAGGTGTTAATCAATCTGACTTTACTCTTTTCAGTCGAGGGAAAAAAAATTGTCATACCAATGTTATTTAATTTTCTTTCCTTAAAAAGATTCTCTACTTATTAACATTACTTAAACAGGATTCATAAAAATTATAATATAATTAATTTTTTCCTTAAAAAAAATACTTTCTTTGATATCAGAATTCAGACTTTACGTATTGTAAACTTTATATATCTCTCAGGCAAAATAAATTTCGCAATGACCTAGTTGATAATTAATAGATTCTCAATTTATAGAGGATAATAAATGATTTCTAAATTTTTGACACAAGGAGAGGCTGTAAATAATGATCGGAGGTACTTTGAATCTTTTTCTATTTCTTTCCATTTTTTTTTCTCCCGCTTCTATTCCTGAGTTGTGACGCGAAAGAAAGAACAACCGAGTATGCAAAATACGGATTTCAAAAAGTGAAGAATGCTGTCGTGTCATTTCCCTTATTGTTGACTGCGTCATTCGTCATGAATTTCAATTATTTTAGAAAACTTGATGCTTTTTGCATGGCAAAAATCCTAATTCAAATGTACATTCGTAGGAAAATTTTCATTTTCTTTATTTTAAAAAAAAAGAATTCTTTACTACTTTTTTTGATTAAATAGACACTTCAACGTATATTTATTTTGTATATAGTACGACAAGCTTTGAAATAATTTCCAATGACGTGTACTGCTTTTGTGCTGTTCTTATACGTAGGTACAAAATTGCGTGGGAGTTTTAATATACATGGTCCATTACATGGGAAGTTTGTATTTTTTAATTAGCGGATTGTAATAAAATATTATTTTAATTCAATTTTAAATTAATGTCAATGAGCCTTATTATTATTCTCTTCTTGTAACACTGCGGTACCGTAGGGTACCTTTATTTGCAAAAAAATTTTTTATTATTTTGTTTTGTGATGCTGCACAAATTTATAATTTTTACATCTCAAAAGATCTGCCTCATTTTATTAATTTCGCATTTTTCACCAAAAATAATTAGTTCGTCCTTTTATCAATGATCTGAAAACGATCTGACATGAGATTCTGAATATTTTATTCTTTTTACATGTATTTATATTTTTTATATGTATTTATATTTATTTATATTAATTTTATGCAACATTGAAAAATTAAAATTTGATTTCTACTTTACCGACCACTCATAAAAGGTTCAAATGATTACCGAGCGATGCACATACATGTTCATGAACGCAACAACTGTAGTGCTAATTTGTATCCAGCGTCAAGGTAAGAAAATTCTCATTCATTTTTTTCTTTTCTCAATAATCTAGTTACTCTCTCCAAGTTCTGACCATCAATAGTATAGTTATATGAACTAACTTTGCCTTTAGAAAATGAAACAACATAATTTTTTTTAATATTAATACTTAAATGAATTTATAACCATACACCATTTTTGTAACCTTTTCAGATCCTTTTGCAGATCTGAAGTGTCTTTTTCTGCTGAAAGTGAATTAATTATTTTTTAACATTAATTAAGGTCATCTGCATAGAGCAAAAAGTAGGAATGCCTGAAAATAAGTTTTACATCATTCATATATAAAATGAACATTAAAGGACCAAGACGCGATCCCTGAGATACTCCAGAGGTCGCTAAAAAAGGTTCACTATATTCGTCATCAACTTTTACAACTTGACACCTGTCAGACAAATAACTTTTAAAAAATGAAACAATGTTGTCAGAAATGCCTAGTGAATTTAATTTGCTTAATAGTATATTATGATCCACCCTATCAAATGCCTTCGACACATCAGCATAAATAGTGTCTATTTGAAGACCCTTTTCAATATTATTAGTTAAAAAAGTAGTAAAAATACCAAGATTAGTTAATGTGGATCTTCCCCTTACAAATCCATGCTGTTCATCAATTATAATTGATTTCCAGGCGAAAAAGTGGTTGCTTTAGATAACTAAATCGTAAAAAATAAGTGTATTCACTTTTTGGTCAAAACATTAAGTAAGTAAAAATTTCACCTCGTCTTTTAAAAATTTTTTAATTAGTATTTGTTGGTTATTATTATTATTATTTGTTTTTATTATTTCACTCTCATTAAATATGTAAGAAATACAAAACTTTTAATAGGGAAAAAGGAACAACAATACATAATATGAAAATTAATAGAAGCATTCAAACTTTTTATTTTCAAATATTCTAAAGTAAAGTTTAGTCAACTAAAATAAGTTAAGTATTAAAGAATTTTAATTTTAAGGAAAATAGTTAAAAAGTGGAAATATAGAACATTGATCTTACCCAACAAAAAATATGTCGATGTAGATAAACGAATTCTATGTCGACTTACCTTAAGGGGAATAACTATTGTCGGTAAGAGAGATAGTTTTTGGGTTTTGGATAAATTTCCCAGATGGCGCAATGTAAGTCAGAAAATTTAAATTTAACAGATAGATAAATTATTAATTGAAACATTATGTGATAATTTTAATTATGAAGCATTTAGTCTTTGTGTTAAAAATTATCTTCTTTCGAAAAAAAAGCTTTTTGTGTAATGTGTATACATTTTTTTTTATTTAAATAAACCAACGTTATTATATGATCATTTTATTTTACTACATTTTAGCTTCGAACATTCGTTAAGAGTGTATAAGGATTTAAAATTACAACATTTATAATAATATAAATTAAATACAAATAATGTTATTGCATTAATGATAACGATGTTCTAGTGTTTTTAATCTAACGCCTATAATAGATTTAATTCCAATGGCGTTAAAAAAATATACAATTTGTGAATCCTTAAATTATACAGTTTATTATTTAAAAATGAAGTGAATAATATAAAATTATTTTCGCCATTATATTGATGATCCTAAATTCCTCCTAATATAAAATATATATATTGTGTTTATTATAATACTGTGTGTAACATTCATAAAATTTGATTTATAATGGATGTGGGATTAAATTTTTTATTTTGACATTATAACTTTATACATTATCTTAGAAAGATGTGGGATTGTTTATAAACGTATTTTAGTTTTAAAAAAATGACAAAATTATCTAGACTAGAAATTAAGTTAAACAATTAGAAAAATACAATTTATGACTAGATGATGAAAAAGCATTTCTGTACAATTTTTTTTTCTTTTTCGTTAAAAAAATGTTTGCCTACAAAAAAAAAGATAATAAAGCAATGAGTGATGTTTTATCACAAGGTTAGGCAATTTTTATTTTTACGAAAATTATTGCAATATAAATAAAAATGCATTGATAAAAATAAATTGCTTTTTACCAATAAAAAAAATGTTTGCTTTTATTTTGCAATAATTTAAAAGCTCTTTGTGAAAGTAAATTTTTAATACCTATCAATTAGAAAAAAACCATTTTCATATTAATGTCAAAATTAATTCGATTAATAAAGAAAATACTATATAATAAAATAATAATTTAGAATTGAAAAATTAGTTTTTGGGACAAAGAACAGTAGAAACGTGAACATTTTATTTTTAAAAAAATTTTATGATGTCCGTCACGTTGTGCTTTCGACGAGACAATTAAAAAATTAAATTCATTTGTATGCTGAACCAGTAGCAGAAATTGGACGATGGCGTTCTATCATCTGTAAAAAAATACACAAAAATTGTTGAAATCGAGAAATTAATGGGATTTGCAGTGATTCCAAATTAATTTACATGACCTCCTAACAATAACTTGGTTTACTTTTACAAAAGTAGTCAGGAGGTACTATGATATTTGCCAAAGAGTCACTGCGAATCACTAGACTGAATAGCTTCACGGTTCAAATAGTATTATTAAAAAAATTTTTTACTTATCAAATAATAATTAACAACTTCAACAAATTGTAATAACAAATAATGTTTAACAACAAATTGTATTTTTCAATTAACAAGAAATAGAAAGACGACTCAAACAGGTGGTCCTACAAGAATGGTTTTCAAAAAATGCATGGATACACAGTTCAAAAAATGCAAATACTCAATTTCATTTGTTAGTGTAGAGGAAACAATTTTTATAATTATGAAAAAATAATGTATACCCATTGTCGTATGAGGATGGATAGAGGATCGTCACCCAATTGATTTTTATCAATTTCCGAAATACGTCTTTCAGCTCGCTCCTGATTTTTTTGCAATGCTTCAATTCCAAAAGTCCCCTCATTTGTGTGAACGTATTCCGGTATTTCTCGATTAATAATATTTCTCTCGTTTGACAAAGCGCCATGCTGATTTAAATCAGATCTCTTCCCGTGACCTCCATAACAAGAGTGTCCGAAAGCACCGCAACCACCTAATTTTAGAAAAAGGAAAGATTAAAATATAGCCTCAAATAATTTACACTTTTTTAAACATATTCAGATTAATTTGCACTTAATTTTCCCCTGACATTTAACTAATTAAAAGGTAAATTAAATTTAAATTAATAATTTAATTTAATTAGGTATTTAAATGATAAATTAAATTTAAACATAAAGAATAGCCAGCATTAAGATAAGAAAACTTTCATTCACCTTTATTCTTTTTGTCAATAATATACAAATTTTTTTTTCAGGTGGGAAGCTGAATCCAAAAGGACAACAAGATCGACAAAGCTATTCAATTTGTTTTATATTCATGGACTTAATAACAAATTTAATGTCTATATCAAACAACTAATAATAAATCACTTTGATTTTGTTAAAGTAAAAGTGGTTCATTGTTATTTGATTTTCAGGCGAAAAAGTGTTTTCTTTAGAGAACTAAATCGTAAAAAAATAAGTGTATTCACACTGTGGCCAAGACATATCATAAATATTTAGTTTTAATTTTAGAAAAAATTAGTAATATGATTAGTAATATAATTAGTAAAATAAAAATCTAGATCCAAATAGTTTACCCTTTTTTTAACCATACTCCGATTAATTTGCAATTAATTTTTCCCTTCCATTTAAATAATTATATGGTAAATTAAATTTAAATTTATATTAATCATTTAATATTTATATAGGTATTTAAATGTAAATTACAATTTTTTAACTTTTTGACTTAAATATTTAAATGGCAAATTAAATTTAAATCTATTAGTTTTTTAACTTAATTATTTAAATGTCAAATTAAATTAAAATAATTATTTAGGAATTAATTTTCGGAAAAATAAAGAAAGTGAAAATTATGAAATAAAAAAATGCTTTGAAGAAAAAATAAATTTTTGATTGACATTCAGAAAAAGGGGTTCATTAAAGTTGGACAGGGTCAATTAGTCGATCATTGACATGTCACACAAAATTTTCAAGTGGTTTATAACGAAACTCTTGGGACAAAGTTTGTCGGTAATGTAAACAATATTTATACATGAAATGCGTCCAGTGTTGAACATTTCTGGGGTGAACTTTGCCGCAAGTCTCTCGGGGGATATTACAAATTGACATGGAAAATATAATTCTGCATCTATGTTTAATAAAGTGTGTCGTCATTATTTCTTGGAAAATTAAATTTACTCCACGACAAATGGAAAACTAAAGAGAGCTATTTTAAAAATAAATACTGCATCTAATTAAATAAAATACATAGAGAATTTATGTTCTGAATAAAAATTTTGTCGAAAATCTCAAGTCTAGAGATTATATTGAATCTAATCGAAATACGAGAAAATATTTCAAATCGATAAATATATAGAGATTTGAATATATATATTTAGAAATTATTATTAAGACAATTATTTTTTTCAATTACATTGATATTTAACAGAAAAAATTAAAATTGTACTTTCTAGGAATTAGATAGCCGAATGGAGTCTTCGGGCAAGTTCGTGGCACTTCGAATTGTTACGATTCCACACGAACAGTTGCGAAACTATCCGAATCATTCGCTCAAGGTCACTTGCGATTTAAATGGCAAGTCTTGTTTATAAATTTTTATTTTTTACACATTTTACATAAAATCGGTTTATTATTTTTTTTTTATTAAAGACTTGTAGAATTCTTTTCCTTATTTTCTAAATTATATCGAAAAAATCAAAGTAAGAAAAATAACATAATTTTCTAAAGAGAGAAAAGAATTTTTCGACAAAATCAATACGAAGACTAATAAAATTATCAGCTATTGAAATGAAATACAATCGCAAGTATCAAGATTTTGTTACACTAATGACTCGTGCGCATAAGGATCGATGTCATGTAGTGTAATTTTTTTTTTTTTTTTTTTTTGAGACGATAATAAGAATTGACAGGAAAATTATGCTTTATTAATTAATTTTTTTATAACAATTAAGCTCTATAAAATAAAAAATTTAATTTTAAATAAATTATTTAGAATTTAATTAAAATTAATATTTTATATTAATTAGCAATTTTTTTTTAAGTACAATTATTTTAGTATTTATTTGATTTTAAAACCTCAGTAAAAAATAAGCGATTGTCATTAATTCTGTAAGGAGAACTTGTCATCAGTACTTTGCTACCAGAGGGTAAAAGTTGCGACCTTAATTTTGTCTCGAAGAAAAAAAATGTTGTTTTTAAAAGAAATTGAAAGTTTCATCAAAGTGAAACTTTAACCGAGACATTCGATAAATTCAATTTTCTCAAATTTGACATAAAATGCATTTGCAAGTTGAATTTTCTTTTTTTTTTACCCCGAAAGTCACAAGTAAAAAGTTTTGATTTTCCAAACAAATGTCATTTGCATAAATAGATTTCAAGCATTTTTTTTATCACACTGAAAAAGTTTAAATTTAGAAATGAGAAAAAAAAATTATAATTATAAAATAATGTTAAAAAAAGGAATAAATTAAGTAAAATGGAAATTTTAATTACATTTTAACCGTCAAAAAGGGAGGAATTAATTTTTTTTTTAATTAAAATAAATTATTTAACATTAACTTGAAACATAATTCTGTTATGAAGATTGAAATTATCAAATTGACAATACAATCGACAAATCGTTCATTAGAGAAACTGTGGTTCAATTAAATGATGGAATATTGTATGTACTGTTTAAAAAGGCGAATTTATTGCGCAATAATGCACATTCAATGGAGGGTGAAGCTTTTGATGATTACCCTGATAATGAAACAAGCATATTATTACTAAATAATGATTATAACAAACTTGTTCTTTACTCCTTTCATACGCGTGTTATGCTTCTAATTAAAATTATTTCTGCCTTTTCATTATAATTGCAATCAGTCACATAATATAATTTTTACTAAACGAATTATGTCAACGTAATTAATTAATAATTAACTTTCATTGTTAATAATTTTTTCAGTCAGTGTAAATTATTTATCTAATTAATAATTTATCTATTAATAAATTGATAATTTACAATAAAATTCATAATTAATAATATACAAAAATTTTTACTTTAATACTTAAAATTCTATTGTTGTTGTTGATGATGATGATTCACCATTGTTACGTGTAAAGATGATTAATAAAAAAATGACGATTCGTTGATCAACGAAATTTTACTGGGTATCTAGTTGTTTTTTTTCTTTCTTTTTCTTTGCCATGAAAAATAAATTCATGGTATTTGAATTTTATGAGAGATCATCTGCTAAACTAGTGATTTAGATGCAGAGCAGAAAAACGTGAATTTCTTAGAATGAGACCTCCTACTGTTAAATGGTCCATTTTTGTGTCAATGTTGAGTCCCTCTTATTTTCTTTTCAAAGGTTTGATGATTATATGTATGTACATATATATGTATAATATTTTTTTGAAGTGACTTTTAGAGGAAAAAAAAACACATTTTTGTCGCTGTAATTTTTTGCCACACTTTTTTTTCAAAAATAAGTAGATAAAAAAATATTAAAAGTCTGCTTGGAAAATTTCATTCACCTTCTTTCTTTTTGTCAATAATAATATTTAATATTATATTAATTTATTTATTTCAGATGGGAAGCTGAATCTAAAAGGACAACAAGAATCGGCGTAGCTATTAAATTTGTTTTATATTCCATGGACACAATGTGAAACATGATATTTCATGAAACATGATAAACCACTTTCATTTTGTCAAAGTCCAAATAGTTTATAGTTAGTTGATTTCCAGGCGAAAAAGTGGTTGCTTTAGAGAACTAAATCGTAACAAAATAAGTGCATTTACGCTCTGGCCAAAACATATATTACCGATGAACGATGCACAAACGTTCAGAGTAGGTTATGTTCACGAACCCAACTGTAGTGCAAAAATTATCCAACGTCAAGGTAAGAAAATTTTTATTCACCTTTTTTATCAATAATATATAAATTTATTTATTTGTTTCAGACGGAAAGCTGTATCTAAAAGGACAACAAGAATCGGCATAGCTATTAAACTTGTTTTACATTCGTGGATATGAAGTGAAACAAATTTAATATCTAAACCAAAAAAAAAAACAACTGACAATTAACCACTTTGATTTTGTCAAAGACAAAGTGGTTCATTGTTAGTTGACTTCCAAGCGAAAAAGTGGTTTTTTTAGAGAACTAAATCGTAAAAAAATAAGTGTATTCACACTGTGGCCAAAACATATCATAATTATTTAGTCCTAATTTTAGAAAAAAGTAATATGAATGCAAATAAGGAAAACATTATATAAATAGTAATATGTATATAGTAATAGAACCCAAACTGTTCTGTATTAAATGCTCTAAAGTGAAAATTCTAATTAAAAATAGTGTTTCATATTTAAAAAACATTGTAAAAGAGTTGCTCAGTTCTTAAAATATTTAAATTACTCTAAAAATTATATCAATTTTCGCAAAAGAATAGAAATTAAATATTTTGTTATTTATTAAAAATAAAACAGACAGAATTTATTAAATATTAACAATTTAAGCGAAAAGTAAATTTAAAAATCAGAAATACTTTTTTGTGAATTGAAGTTATATTATTTGACTTTCATTCTTTTTTTAATGAAGGATAACTACATATGTACAGGTGTATATTTATGATAATGAGCTATCAGAAATGGCAGATTCTCGATTCCAATTGTATGAAATGAGCTGTGATTTCTAAAGCCTTACCCTAACAGCATTGTTTGGTTATTGTTTGACATTATCGGTAAGTAATAATCATCGCTCGTTTTCTTAAAATGAATTACGAAACATTGACAGGAACGACAAATTGAAGGGTAAATTATTATACACTTGAATTAGGGAAAGACGTACAAAACTTGACAACGTGTTCAATAGACTTCAAATGTCAATTAGATTGAAAACTTTATGTGAAGTTTACACATATTGGGAGAACGTTACACAAAAATTAAATTATTAATTTTTTTTCTGAAATAACTAAAACAAAATAATTTCAAATAAATAAGATGAGGAATTTTTCGAGGAATTTTTAACAAATGTTAAAGAAATTTGTTGCTGTAAATTTATAACAAGTTACATTTAAATCTATAGTAAAAGATTGGGATACTGAAGATGTAAGGGGGAAAATGTTTAAAAAAAAATTGTAAATCGAGTTAATTTTTAATAAAATAGGAAACATTGCGCTGGCGAAGCACTTGATCGGGTAAAATTTTTCCTTTAGAGATGAGCAACGTTGAACTAACGAAATTATTCAATCTGCAACGAGGCTCCCGACAACTCCCGCGAATAACAAGCTCAACTAATTGTTAGAAGAATATTATTTGACCTTTTACCATAAAACCACAACCATATTCGCACACTGATTTTATCCTTTTATTATTACATTAACTATATAATCAAATCTCTAATTAATTTTCAACTTTGTATCACTGCTGGAAAATTATAATAAAAAATAATTATAATAATTATCATCACTATTATTTTATAATTTTATAATATCACTTTTATTTTATAATTTTATTGTCATATCTCATATTAATAAATTTTAATAAATTTTTGATAAATTTATTAATTTATTAATAAATTTATTGTATTATATATTATAATTGTAATTTTCTGCAATATTTCCTAAGAAGCGAACATTTTTCTAAATTGCAGCAATATTTTAAGAACTTTGCATTGAAATATTTCAAATCTTTCAAATAGTGAGAAAATATTTTTTCCTGTGAATATAAAATATATTCTAAATGAACGTTTATGTGACAATTAAAAAAAAAGAATTTATTTTAAGAAAAAAATAAATAAAAAAAACTATGTTTTAATCGCACATTTGAAAAGGTGAATCACGTTATCGTAAAAGTCATAAAACATATTGGCATATATGTGGGAGTGGTTTTCATTCCCCCAAAGGAAATGTTTTAGAAGAGTTACCATAAACTTTTTTCACAGATCATTACAATATTTCTATACAAAAAAAAAGTTTATATTTTATTCCCAAGAAATTGGAATCAAAAAAAAAAAAATTATACCTCTTTTTAAAATATATTTCAGAATTTTTTCCTTTCTTTATCAATACTAAAATATACGATACTTTCTTTGGTTTATATTTTTATTTCTTCATATTATTGTTTTTTACATTCTTATTTTTCTATCTTTAGTTTTTTGTTTCAATTTAGTTTATTTAAAAAATAACTTTTATTAAAAAACATACAACTTTTTTTTTAAATTCTCTTTTAAATTATTCCTTTCTATTCCTAATTTTTTATTTTTATAACAAAATTTCCCAAAACGGATATAAAATAAAAAATTTTAGTAAGATTTTCAACTCGAAAAAATATTGAGTCATCGAAAATGAAAAAAAAAAAATTGAAATTAAAATTATAATTATGAGATTATGAAAATTAATATCTACAGTATTTAAAAAAAAGAGAGAGAAACATTAATGCTATTTTAAGTATAACTTCATTTCATCTAATTAATCCTATAGAAAAGAATCCAATTTCCTATAAAAGCATCAAAGAATCATTCACCAAGAAATCAATCCATTGATTTAAAATTATCTCAGTAAGGAGAAAATATAAACAAAAATAGATTTTCGTCTTAATCATAAAACATTTATAACTCAAGATATTTTCATATTTTATTTTAAAATCGTTACAATGACAAAGTAAAAAATTATTATTTTTATTATTGCTGTTATTGCTATTTTTATTACTGTTATTATTATTATTAATATTATTACAAAATAAAATTTATTAAATATTATAAATTTAGTTCTAAAAAAATATGATTAATAACAATTAATTAATCAAAGTCAAATAATAAATTGAAAAATATATTTTAAATACAAATGATCTCAAAATTTAAAAAATTTTAAAATTATTTAACTTAAATTTTAATTAAATTTTAATTAAAAGTTAAAAAATTTATTTAACAGTAATTTTAGACTAATTTTTGAATTCCTTCTCTATATTAATTAATTAAAAAAAGAAACTTTATTATTAAAATCTTCCCCATTATTTGAATATTTGAAATGTTCCATCCAATGTAAATTGCAGAGATTTGCTGAGCAAACTAAAACTTTTGTAAAACATGAAAATTTAATTCAAGTTGAAATTTAATTATTGAATTATTATTAGTTTCTCACTAAAATTGACATTTGAAGGGGGAAAAAATTTTGCATTTGAAAAAAAAATATTAAAAAGTCAAATGTAAAATCAAATTATAAGTATTATAATTATAATAATTGTAGTAATTATTGTAATAATAGCAATAATAATAATAATAATAATAATAATAATAATAATAATATCTAATAATTAATTAAATAAAATTACATTTTGACTTGGAGGATTGATAATTTTCTTGATATTTTATATTAACTTTTACTGAGTGACAAATTCTACTGATTAAAATATAATATGTATAAATAAAATAAAAATATGTACATTATGTTAAAGGGTCGAAGAAACAAATATTAAATAATAATTATTATTATAATTAATTACAATAGGGTAAGACTCCGTCAGAAAAAAAGCGATTTGAAAGTGGTCTTCCGATTTCTTCGAAACCTTGGGAAATAGAAGTCTTATATGAATTAAATTTAACCCTAAGAGGATTTTGAAAAATTTTCAAAATGGCGGCCGCTACGCCATATTGAAAATGAGTGTTACGTTTTTTTCAAAAATTAATAACTCTGAAACTTTTTGATCGATTTTAATAAAATTTACAGGCGATATAGTTAAAAATACGTAGTTTAATTTGATATTATGAACAAAAAAAAATTTCCAAAATTTGTCAAAAAAAAGTCAAAAAAATTTTTTGAATTAATTTTTAGTTCAGTTGGCCTAATTTTTGAATTTTCTAATAAGTAAATATCGATTCCTTGTAATTTCACCTTTCATTTCATAAAAAAAATTTATGGAGACTCTAATAGTTCTCGAGATATTGCGACTTTAGTGGGAGCGCGTACCGCGGAATTAAACTCCGTAGCGAGGCGGAATATGAAGCGAGCGTACAAACGTGCACAATAGGGTGTCCGTAACAATTAATTTTCAAAATTTTGGATCCAATATGGCAGGTTCAAAATTTTAATCTTCTACATTTTCGAAGTAAATATTCTAAAACAAGGTCAAGGGCGATATTTGGAAGCGCTATTTACGAATCTAATGTTAAAAATTTATTTTTTAAATTACCGAATCTAATATGACATGGCGGATTCAAATTTTTTTTTTAAATATTCCTTTAATAATCGATTTTTAAGAGCAGAGGTATAAAAAGTTAAATTTCTATAAAAGAGTTTCTAAAACATCCCAATAATTATTTTTTGTAAATATTAATCTATAAATTAATATTTAGACTATTTACTTAAAAATGTAGAAAATCATAATTTTGAATCCGTCATAGTGAATCGAATAATTTGAAAAATAAAATTTTAACATTAGATTCGTACACTCAGAAAAAAATTTGTACGAATCAACCAAATTTTGGTTGAATCAACCAAATAAATGCATTGCTATACAGTCAACCAAACGTTTGTTTGATTCAACCAAAAAATTTCTTCCAATACGTTTATTTGTATTAACCAAATGCTTATTACACTTAACCAAAAAATTTTATTTAATATAACTAAAAAATTTGTTTATTTCAAGAGAAAAGATTTGTTTGATTCAAATAAATAGTTTTAGTAAACGTATTTGGTTCATTTAAATAAATATTTTTGTTTACTTAATTTTGTTATTTATTTTCCTCTAATAATATTTGAATTTCCTAATTTAATATTTTCTAGTACGTATTATTGGTTAATTTATAATTTATTATATAATTATTGATATTTTAAAATTATACATATAATAAATTATAAATTAACCAATAATATGTATACTAGAAAATATTAAATTAGGAAACTTAAACATTATAAGAGGAAAATAAATAACAATTAAGTAAAATATTATATATGTATTTCTTCATATAGACAAAATTACTTAATTATAAAAAAACATTTGAAATATTACATTAAACATATTATAATTATGATTTTTATACGTGCACTCAGAAAAAAGTTTATTCGAAACAACAAACTGAAAACTTCACAAAACGTTTTTGCAAATATTCTTCTCACTGGTACAAATTAAATATGCAGTAAGTCAATGAACACAATGTATTTAATATTTATTTAACCGACACTTATAATTTTTTTTCTTTGATTTACCGATTTAACAAATAAATTTGACGCGAACGCGGACTGTAGACAAGTGAGATCGCCATTTTTAAATTCAAACATGTACTTTTTGAGACAAGCAAATATGTTTTTTTGACTCAAATAAAATGATTTGGTTGAATCAAACAAATTTGTGTGTTGTGTCGAACAAACTGTATTTAACTAAACAATATTCTCTATTCAAAACACAAATTTGGTTAAATATAACAAACAACTTCAAATAAAAAATTTCTTTCCAATAACCAAACAAATTTTACGTATTTATTAAAATAAACCAAATTTTTATTTAAATCAACAAAATTGTTTTATCGTGACAAATAAAATAGGTTAATTAAACAGTTTGGTTAAGTGAAATAAACTTTTTCTCTGAGTGTAAATAGCGCTTCCAAAAATCGCCCTTGACGTTGTTTTAGAATTTTTACTTTAAAAATGTAGAAAATCAAAATTTTGAACCCGCCATATTGGATCGAAAATTTGGAAAAATTAAATTCTGATATCAGATTCATGATGAACGATCGAAAATAGCCCCGAGTAAGTAATTTTTTTGAATTTTTGACAACACTTATGTGTTAAAACCTTGGATATATTGTGGTGCATTTTTATGACCCACTTTAATCATCCGCCATTTTAAAAATTTTTAAAAATTTAATTTTTGGCAAAGTGCTATCTTATAGTGCAGCTAAAAATGAAGGCAAATGTGACCTGGAGAATTTTTTGCATGAAAATTAAAAAAGTTATAAATTTTTTTTAAAAAGTGCATTTTTCCTATGTATTTTTAATGGGAAATTTCGATGGATCTCTGGCACGTGTTAATATTAATCAATCGGCTTCAAATTTTGGGAAATTTTTTTTATTTTATTGGAACTAAACTGGGGGGTGGCGTAAACAAAATTCGAAAGTCGCATTGTTACGGACACCCTATTGTGCACGTTTGTACGCTCGCTTCATATTCCGCCTCGCTACGGAGTTTAATTCCGCGGTACGCGCTCCCACTAAAGTCGCAATATCTCGAGAACTATTAGAGTCTCCATAAATTTTTTTTTATGAAATGAAAGGTGAAATTACAAGGAATCGATATTTACTTATTAGAAAATTCAAAAATTAGGCCAACTAAACTAAAAATTAATTCAAAAAATTTTTTTGACTTTTTTTTTGACAAATTTTGGAAATTTTTTTTTGTTCGTAATATCAAATTAAACTACGTATTTTTAACTATATCGCCTGTAAATTTTATTAAAATCGATCAAAAAGTTTCAGAGTTATTAATTTTTGAAAAAAACGTAACACTCATTTTCAATATGGCGTAGCGGCCGCCATTTTGAAAATTTTTCAAAATCCTTTTAGGGTTAAATTTGATTCATATAAGACTTCTATTTCCCAAGGTTTCGAAGAAATCGGAAGACCACTTGCAAATCGCTTTTTTTCTGACGGAGTCTTACCCAATAAATAAAAAAATATTTTTATATAATTTACTATTGTTTTGCAAAATAAGTTTAAAGTGTTATTTATTATTTATTTGAAATAACTAAACCTATTAACTTTAAATTTGTCTTTATAAAGTTAAAAAAAGTAATAAAAGATAAAATAAGTAAATTTATTTTACAATTTACTACTTTTTTCTTTTGAAATGAAAAAAAAATTTTTTTTTTGACCTAAATTTAAAGGTAAAATTTATCTATTTCTCTCCTTAAATTATTGAAAAAATTTGCTTTAAATATAGAAAATGAAGCATTGGAGAAAAAAAATGGAAGACAAAGCCTCAAGATGAATGTTATAATTGTGAATGTTACAAGTTTATGTATATAGTTATTTCCTCCTTCAGAATCGACTTTGATGGAAAAGTTATTCTTCATGAAACTACATACATTTTACACTCACGTGCAGACATGTGAAAAGTTGCAGGTTAACTATAAATTCACACACTGTCTAGTATTGTATACAATAAATGCTTTTCAAAACTATATAATCTCCAACAAACAATATAATGTTGCGTGTATATGCACCAACAAACTTGTTCTTTTTGCAGTGGGAGTTTGTTCATTTTTATTTCTTCTCGTTCTTTTATAATAATATTTATTTATTTTTTATTTTCAGTTCTTTTTTTTACCCAAAAAAAGGAAAAATAATTGAATCGCTCATTTTATTTTACACATACAGAAAATTTTTTAATTTTCGATATTAACAAAAGTTACTAAAATGTTGAAAACAAAATTATAAAACAAAAAATAGTTAAATAAATAAATAATTAAGAAATTAATTAAGACCGAATAATTAGAATAAAAATCTAGAAGATTAAAAAAAATTTACCTCTAAAGATAACTGAACTATTTTTATTATTAAAATTAAAAAAAATCTAAACTATTAATTGATCTGAAAAAAAATATATTTTTATATTTTTCTACCCCCTTTGGGGAAATAATTTTATTAATATTTAGAATAATTATATTAGGAAGAAAAAATTACTATTATTTATAAATACATATGTTTTTAAAGTAAGAAAATAATTTATTTATAAAATAGATGTCAATACGAAAAGTAAATAAATCATTATATAGAATTTGAAAGACCCTTCTATTGATAAAAACATGCTAATTAGATGCATAAAAAAAGATATGAAAATGGGGTAAATATACAATAAATTGACAAGAGAAGTTTCGATTTTATCTACCAATAAAGTTTGGGAATAAATATGACAAATTTTATATAAAATTATATAAATAATTTTTTCCAATAGTTTTTTAAACGTTTGTTTAAAGGGATTTTTTGATTGCCCAAAATTAAATATTTTTGATTTTTTTTTTGCAACAATTGAAAGAAATTAATTTACCAAACTTATGGTAACAAATCGATTTTTTTATAATCTAATTACTGAAATCGTAATTAATAATATAAATTAGTAATTTAATTAATAACAATTTTAATTTAATTAATAATATAACAGTTAAGTATTTAGATATAAACAATTAGTTAATTAATTAATTATTAGCAATGTAATAATAAGTAAATTGTAGGTAATTAGCAATTGGTAAAGTAATTAATAGCATAACAATTAGTAATAAATAATAACTTGTAAAGTAATTAATAATATAAAATATTAATTAAAAATTTAATTATTATATAATTTATATAAACTTTTATATTGCAATTAATTATAAAATTATGTATAAGTATGAATTTATCACTCGATCAAAATAGTTATATAGAAAGAAAGATCATTCTTTTCGAGTCAAATAATCAAAAAAATGACCTTTCTTTCTATATAATTATAAAATTAATTATATATTTTAATTATAAAATTAATTATATATTTTAATTATAAAATTAATTATATATTTTAATTACAAAATTAATTATATATTTTAATTATATAATTTATATACCTAATAAAATTTAAACAAAAAATTCTAAACATTTAATGTGTAAATTATAAAAAAAAAATTATTTTAATCGAATTATAATTTAATCAAAAATTTAATTTTGATTAAATGACTTACGCTTCGCCGAAGTCTCCGAACTGAATGAAATGATGAGAAACGCGGTAATCGAAATCACCGCGAAGCAATCGGAGGTTTGTGTCAAAAAAAGTTTCATTCTCGAGATAAATTTTTGTTTCTACTGTTTTCTATTAGATTTTTTAAACAAAGTAATATACTATTTTTTTTTGTTAAATTGAAAAATATTTTTTAGTAAATTTTTTTGAAAGTTTACTTTCACGTAAGATTTAAATGAGACGGTCCTATCAGCTGATGTTTCCAGATCGAGCAGGTGGTCGTGAATGAAACGCAATGCTCCCGGATGCGCGAGGGTTTTCTTCTGCAAAAAGCATGCCGAGGTGGCGCAGGCGGATGTATTACCAGAGAGAGAGAGAGAGAAAAAAAAATATACATGTATATATGATAATAGGCAAAGGTGGGTGGTACGAATAAAGGTGATGAAAATTTATCAAATTAAAATCTTTTCAAAAAAGAAAGCATTTTTTTCCTACCATCCATTGTCTGAATGTTAGCTGACATTTTTTTCCCCTGTAAGTCAAATGTAAGTTTTTTTAATTTCTAAAAATATCCTCATCGCATTGTGAAATAGGATATTCTTCTAGCTTCCATAAATCTTATTTTTAGTATATAATTATTTTCTATTATGTTTTTCCAAACGTTTTTATTTTCTAACTTCAGTTTTTATAATTTTATGCTATCAGATTATTTTGAAGTTATTTTCTGGAAAGTAGTTTTGCTCCTGCAATCGCACATTTAGGCTTACTCCTTTTGAACCTCTTTCAGAAGTTAGAACTTTCTATGACAATAGCAAATCAGTTTAAAATTTATAATCCGTACTGGAACAAAAATCAAAAGGAGCTAATAAAGCTGTGAGATGAAGAGGCAGCATGCATTTCGAGACTGGATGACGAGTTAGCTTGTTTGAGAAGACAAGAAGCAGGAAGTTCTCACTTGCAATTTGGATTGACATCCTCGGGTAGCTGACGTCAACAAATTGTAATAACAAATTATAAATATATCCACAAACTAATTTGTGAACAAACAACATGTGAATTGTAAAATAGAACAGGATCTCTAGACAATTTAATGGAGTTCAGAAATAAGATGATTCAAACAGGTGGTCCAACAAGAATGGTTTTCAAAAAATGCATGGATACACAGTTCAAAAAATGCAAATACTCAATTTCATCTGTTATAGGGTAGAGGAAACAATTTTTATAATTATGAAAAAATAATGTATACCCATTGTCGTATGAGGATGGATAGAGGATCGTCACATACCCAATTCAGATGCACTTAATTTTCCCCTGACATTTAACTAATTAATAGGTAAATTAAATTTAAATTAATAATTTAATTTTTCAAATGCTAAATTAAATTTAAACATAAAGAATATCCAGCATCAAGGTAAGAAAATTTTTATTCACCTTTTTTTATCAATAATATATAAATTTATTTATTTGTTTCAGACGGAAAGCTGAATTCAAAAGGACAACAAGAATCGGCTTGGCTATTAAACTTGTTTTATATTCGTGGGCATGAAGTGAAACAATTTTAATATCTATATAAACCAAAAAAAGACAACTAACAATTAACCACTTTGATTTTGTGAAAGACAAAGTGGTTCAATGTTAGTTGACTTTCAGGCGAAAAAGTGGTTTTTTTTTAGAGAACTAAATCGTAAAAAAAATAAGTGTATTCACACTGTGGCCAAAACATATCATAATTATTTAGTCCTAATTTTAGAAAAAAGTAATATGAATGCAAATACTATTCGTAAAAAGACCAACCAAAGGTATTCCAAGAAATACAATTATTTTCAACAATTTTGATAAAATTCTTTACAAAAATCCAATTATTTTTTTCAATATAATTCCAATTAAATTACTCGATTAATTTAATTATTTTCAGAAATTTAAAATGTTAAGTTTACCTATACTTTTGATTCACAGTCAGGGGCCGTCCATAAATTACGTAACACGTTTTTAGTGAAATTTTGAACCCCCCCTCCCCCATGTAACAAGTTGTAACAAAATCGTTTTACACCCCCCCCCCACCCCTATCATTGTTACGTAATTTTTAAAAATATTTTTTTACTAGCGTTTTTCGAAACAAATTTGTTTATTACTGTTATTTTTAGTATTTATATCGTACAATAGCCATACAAAATTAAGTTAAATATAAAAAACATTTAGAGGAATAATTTTATTAATCATACTGAACAACCAAAAATATAACATTGATTTTTTAACAATATTTTATATTATTCCCAAGAATCGATTCGTGAAATGATTCGATTTTTACTTTACCCCCCTCCCATGTAACATATGATAACATTTTCTCGAACCCCCCTTCCCCTGTAAACGTGTTGCGTAATTTATGGACGGCCCCTCATCGAAATGAGCAACTCAAAAAAGGACAATTTCAATGAAGACAACAATTTAAAATTTTATATTTCAACTTTTTTCATTGAATTTTTAATTTTTTTTTTTGGACTTTTTGACAAGGACAAAAAATGCAAAAAAATAAGTCCAAAGTGAAACTATTTTTTTTTTTTATTTTTTTGTATTTCATTTACTTTGTATTTTTTGGTTTGGACTTTTTATTTTTGACTTCTTGTCCAAATACCCTAATTTTACTTAAATATTTCAAAATTAATTCAATTTTAAATGAATTTAAGTGGAAATTTTAAAAAATCTAGATTTTTAAAAAATTTTATAATAACTGAAATTCTTCTGAAATTAGTTAAATTTGTTAATATAATGAAATATATTTAATTGATTATTAAAAATTAATGGATTTATAAAAGAATTTTAATTAAAAACACTAAAACAAATTGAATTTTGAAGCAATTACAAATTATTGCAAAAATTCAATTATTTTCAAAAGTAGTAAAATTCTTCTCAAAAATTCAATTACCTACTTTCAAAAATTTTAATAAAATTTTAATTATTTTCAAAAACTTTCCTCAATTCAATGATGTTTAATACCTACTAGTTTAATAAAAAAATTCAATGAATAATCATGTTTCTTAAATAATTAAATAAATTATTTTTAACAAAAATTTTAATAAAATTCTACGCAAACATTTCATTATTTTTATAAATAATAAAAATTTTACTGGAAGTTAATTATTTACAAATTATTTTCATAAATTATTATTCAATTATTTTCAGCGAAATAATTACATTTTTTACAGGGATTTAATTATTTTCAAAAATTTTAATGAAATTCTTTGTAACAATTCAATTCTTTTTTCAAAAAAATTTTAATAAAATTCTTTGTGGAAATTTAATTAATTTCAAAAGATTGTCAAAATTCAATTATTGTTTTCAATGTCTACTATTTCAATAAAATTTCCCAAAAGAATTCAATTATTTAAAAAGAAATTTTAATAAAATTCTTCTCTAGAATTCAATTATTTTCAAGGAGTAATATATATTCAATAAATAAATAAATATTACTAAATATTATTTTCAAGAACTATAATTCTTCGCAGAAATCCAATTATGTTCAAAAATTTACAAAAAATTTTCGACAAAATTTTAAATACATTTATAAATAATAAAATTTTTCTCCAAAATTCAATTATTTTCAAAAATTTTAATAAAATTTTTGGCAGAATTTAAATTATTTTTAATACAATTGATTTAAAAATGAATTTCAGTTAAAATTTTAGGATTATACTATTGAAAGCATTATAGCGTGGATTTTTAGCAATAATTGAATTTTCAAAAGGTTTCAAATTAAAATCATTGCGACAATTTGAACTTTTCATACTTTTAATTAAGAATTCTGTTAGATTCATTTTGTTTCAAAAAGTTTAATGGAATTTTTTTAAAATTATTTGAAGTTTTTAATTTCTAATATTTCATTAAAGAATGTCAGAATAATCGAGATTTCGTAAAATTAAATTGTAAACAAAAGAATTTAAAAATTGACAAAAAACTTTTTCAAAAATAATTTTTTAAAAAATTGACTTAGGTAAAGAAGACAAACATAAAACATTTTTAGGACGTCTTTAAGACATCTTTTCTTAAAGTCCTATAAAGACGTCTACAAAAAGACATCCTTAGGACGTCTTTTAAACAAATGTGCCCACTGGGTTGTCCTTATTGTATTAGAAATTCTCATTAAATGCATGCTAATCATACCCTATTTAGTAAGCATAAAAGAAGGGGCGCACAAACATTGTTATTAAATTACATGGAAATTTTAATACATCATTAACTTCTATACAACACACGTAACTGGCAGCACTATTGTCTACATCTCATTTTTAATTCAAATAATGTGAATCAAATTTTTTTTCTTTCAAGCAAAATCCTACATTTCTACTGTCGAAAACGAAAATAAATTTCTCGTAAAATAAACAAAAGAAAATATTTTTAATTAAAAAAAGAAAATTTATTAATATTATTTTTAACATAACAATAAAACAAAAAGTGGATTTCATGAGTTTTCGTTTTGAAATAAAATGTAATCATTGGGGTAAAATGTAAGGCGTAGTAAAAGAAAATTGCATTTTTTTAAATTTATTAACGAAAAGTATTATTTTTCCAGCAGAACATTTTTAGAAAGTAGATAATATTATTTATTTGCAGAGAAGTAAATTTTTTTTATCAATTTAACCTTGCAGTGGAAAATGAAATATTTTTTATCTATTTTTTTTATTCTAGATGCGATCACGAAGTTTGTTTTTAAAATAAA
The DNA here is from genome assembly GCF_015476425.1 of Leptopilina heterotoma. NCBI lineage: Eukaryota > Metazoa > Arthropoda > Insecta > Hymenoptera > Figitidae > Leptopilina > Leptopilina heterotoma. The sequence continues at coordinate 779,828 of NW_025110890.1, read as the reverse complement.
AAAAATTATCATAGAATTATTTCTATATCTTGAAAAAGAAAATAAAACAGTACAACTAAATAACGTACAATTTTTTAAATAGTAACAGTCTTCTGTGAAGAATCAAAACCTATTTTTCATTATATTCCATTAAATAGAATTGTGAGGGGAAAAAAATTTGAAAAATGAAAATGTTTATTTTTTTCATTTTATTACAATTGATTTCAATTTACTCTGTAAATTGTGAAGCAAGTGATGATCATCCTAAAAATACAGTAAGTTTTTTTTATTTCTTATTTACGACTCGATTTTTTGCACTTAATAATTTCTTCTACTTATTTTTTACTTCTTCTTAAAAGTTGAAGTATACTTCAAATTTTAAAAAAGTTTTAACAAATAATTTCTAAAATAGAAAATGTTTTTAATTCTACCAGTCGGAATTTATAAAAAATGCGGGATTCAAAGTGGAAACTCATAATGTGACCACAAAAGATGGTTACATTTTAACAATGTTTCGAATACCTGGTGCAAAGGGCGCGAAACCAATATTTCTTCAGCACGGTTTTCTTGGTAGTTCAAATTCTTGGGTTATCAATGGAAACGCATCTTTTGGTAATTAAATATTAAAAAATTTAAATTTATTAAAAATTAAAAATATTCTATACAGAATTATTTTTAATTTTATTTTCAAAAAAAATTATTTTTCAATTTTTTCATATAATTTTTGTAATTTTAATAAAAATTTGTTCTAAATGTATTTCAAAAAAAAAAAAAATTAAGTACGTATATTCATTTCTAAGCTTTTCTTTTGTCGAATGAAAAATATGATATCTGGATGGGAAATTTTCGAGGAAACAATTATTCTTCTTTGCATGTGAATATGAGTAAGCAAGATGAAAAATATTGGGATTACAGGTAATTGAATATTTCTGAAGCCCCTTTCTCTAAAAAATTTCGTTATTTATAAAAAATTACACCAGGTTTTAAAATTTCAATAGAAATAAATACTTTTTAATGTCGAGTGGCATTTCGAAAAATTCAAAATGGCGGATGCAATATGGCGGCTAATTGAAAAAAATAATTTTATTCACTTGAAAATTATTACTCGGGGATTTTAGGTGTCATGGATTACGAATCCTGTGTTAGTTTTCATAAATTCAAAATGGCGGATGCAGGGCTCGAACCATTAAAAGTATTTAAAAATACGGACTTTACGGAAATTATTTTCATCATTTCAATTCAATTATTAATTTAAGAATTTTTAACTAAACTTCTTCTTTAAGTCAATTAATTGTCGAAAAAAATTTTTGAACATAATCAAATTTCTGCGAAGAATGTTATTTACTCTTGAAAATAATTAAATTTCTGCAATAATTTTTAACTTCTCCAAAATTATATATTTTTTTTTATTTTTTTTTTCAGTAAAATTCTTATAGATCAATTATTTTTTATAATTTTTGAAAAAGTTCTTTGAAAATTTTCAAATTCATTTGTTTACAATTTAATTTTACAAAATTTCAATTATTCGGAAATTCTTCAATTAAATATATATTAGACAATAAAAAATTCAAAAAAACTGCAATAATTAAACTTTTTCAAAAAAAAAAATAATTCCACAAAATTGTTAGTTAAAAATATGAAAAATTTAGATTTTCAAAGATTTTCATTTAAAACCTTTTCAAAATTCAATTATTTCTAAAAAATTCACGCTATTATGTTTTTAATATTCAATTATTATCTAAAATTATTCTAACTGAAATTAATTTTTTAATCAATTTTTTTATTATTTTTGAAGAAAATTGAAATTTTTACAATAACTTTTTTTAATTTTTGAATATATATAGTTAAATTTGTGATAATTTTATTAATTTTGAAAATAATTGAATTTCTGCAATTATTTGTAATTTTTCTAAAATTTTCGAAATTATATCGTTAGGCAATTTTTACGAACTTTTCGTATTTTCTCAATCAAATTACGGACTTTACGGATCTTTTTTTCAAAAAGACTAACTTTTACGGACTTGAAGAAAATTTACGAACCTTTATGGGATTTACGAGGACTTAGTTCGAGCACTGCGGATGGTTTTTCAAAATTTACTCGGATAATTCTAAAAATTGTTACTCGGCATTTTGGTGAATCGCGGATAACAAAGACGGTGATAGTTTACAAAAATTCAAAATAGAGGATCCAATATGGCCGTTATTTATTATTTTTTGCAAATAAAACTTAAAAAACTAGATTTTTTTAAATATTAAAAAAAAGTGGAAATGAACTTTGAAATATTTTAGCTTCAACGAATTGGGTGTTTACGATTTATCAGCAATGTTAAATTACGTAACAAAAAAGACAAAACAGCAGATAATTTACATCGGTTACTCAATGGGAGTAACTTCATTTCTTGTAATGTCTTCTGAAAAACCAGAAATGAATAAAAATATACGCATTGCATTTCTACTTGGACCAGTGGCTTACATGAAAAATGTTGGAACTTTTTTCCAAAGAAATTTTCTATTACCACTTTTTAAATTGATTTTTAATACTAAATGGGTACGTTAAAGAAATTGATTTTATTTTTTTCTTTTACCATTTTTAATATTTTATATTATATGATATTAGAAAATAGAAAAATACTTATTATTTCTCGTTAATTATTGTTTAGATTGCTAAACAAATTCTTGGAAATGAAAAGTACGCAACTGGAAACAAAAATTCGGAATTTTCAGTTAAAACTGACATTACTATGTCTGTAGCGAGCTGCAATATAAATCACTTTAAAGAGGTAAATTTATAAAAATTTAATGTTTACATTAATAGATGAATAATTTTATAAATTTTATAAATTTTACAACTAGATGTACGTATCAGAAATTGTAAGGGAATTGGAAGGTGGAACTTCAGTTAGAAATGTAAAGCACTTCTTACAAGAATTGAGTAATGGTGATTTTCTCAAATATGACTTTGGTGATAGTAAAATGAATTTGAAAGTCCATAAAAGAAATTCACCTCCAATATATAATTTAACAAGAATCGATATTCCTGTTGTTCTTATATCCTCAATTGACGATCCACTAACACCGCCGGAGGTAATTAGAATTTAATTTTCAAAAAAAATATTTCTTTATATTTCAATACAAAACAAAAATTAAGCACACATTTTTTTTAATCAGTGTTTTTTTCTAAATATTTATTGAAGTTATTTATTGAATTTTTATTACAAATAAAAATACGAAATAATATTTTTTAGGACATAGAAATACTGGTGTCAAAATTACCTCGTCTTTTTAAAAGTATAGTAATTAAATATGAAAATTTTTGTCATTTGGATATAGCTTGGGGCAAATATGCTGAGCAATTTGTCTATGAACCTTTGCTTGAAGCTTTAAATGAATTTGAAAATATAACAAATATTGAAACTTCAAATTCAAATAGTTCACCTGGAAAAAAGAATTAATTAATTCTATGATTTCAAGTAACTTTGTCTTTTAAAAGAATAATTTAATTATTCTATATATGTTGTTACTACATTTTCCATATGTACGAATTATTTGTACACGATCATGAAATAAAAATGAAAAAGAAAATTCGAATTTATCAATTTATTCCTCTATTATCCTATTTAGACAATAAAATTATTATTACTTAAATAAAAGAATGATACAAGATAGATTTTAACAATTCTTTTGACAAAAATACATTTTTTTAATAAATAAAAAAATTGGTAACTTTAAACATTTTTATTATACATATCAATTTACTTAATTACTGTACACGATAGATTTACTAATTCTAATTATTTATTAAAAAAATTAATTCCTCAATATCCTGATAACACTTTTTTAAGCAGTGGCCACAAGTGGTGCTTGTGTGGCTACTACTGGTGAAACAGGTTTTTTGAAGCAATTTGTTTTTTTTAATAGCAAATATAGCTAAAAAACGTTATTAAGTTTGAAAATCAATATAATTGACTCCATTAAATATGATTTAAAAAAATTATAATGAAATTCAGTACTTTAATAAATTTATTTTCTTACTAAAAGACGACTAACGCAGCTTAAAGTAGCCACAACTGGTACATCTACCCTAATACCTCTTTGGCAAAATTTTATTGTTTGCCAGAAATTCATAAAGATAATTCTGGTAATTCTGGTAAAAGGATTTATTTTATTGAAATTCAGTAAAGATTTATTTAATTTGTATTTTAGTAAATTGTGTTGATGTGATTATTGTGTCCATCTTTGATTTAGATTTTGATTTTTAATATTAATTTTCTTTACTGAATTTTCATTATTATTATTCTTTTGGTAATTTAAATATTGTAACCTGTTTTCAATTTTGAATATTTTGTAATTTCCCAATTGTGTGATATTTTCTCCAATTGTGTTTTGACCATTTCTTAAATTTATTGACAATTATATTTTATGAATTTTGTTGAAAATTCTATTTTGGTGAATCTTTCCTAAATATATTGTTTTGAACCATCCTAAATTGATGAATATTTGTGTGATATTTATGTGACATTTTCCTTATTCTCATTTTTGACATATTTTGGGAATAATCTTGGAATTCCGTGACAAATGAATATTTAAACTATTATTTTGATTAATGTTAATTCTGGACTAATTGTATATGAATTGTGTAATTTAAAGATATTTAATTAAAATTGTAATTTTATATAAATTTTGTGATTTAATTAATTTTGATTTTAGATAATTAGTTTTTCAGTCTTTATCGCTAACGACCTCCCCTCTCTACCGTTTAGTTTTTTGAGTAGCCGAGTAACTTTAAAGTCGTTGCAAATTTTTCTTTATTTTTAAAATTAATTTTCTTTTGTAATTTGACTCAGTTTGGCGTCCAACAATAATTTGTGATTTGATTTTTAGTATTTCATTTCTCTTTATTTTTGCAACGTCAGTGTAACCTAAAATTTATTTATTGATTTTAATTTAGTTCATTTAATTTAATTTTGAGATAAATAATACAAAAATTGATTTTATTTAGCTTGGTAACCTCGTATATATTATCAATTAGTTTGTCTCAGAAATTTATTTATTAATAGACACTTAACCTGGTGGTCTCGTGTGTTGATAATAAATATTTATTTAATTTTTGAGGTTATATTTTTGTGGTGTATAGCCAAATTAGTTTTTTTTATATTATTTCGATAAATAATTTTTGAGGGTTACAATATTATAGATAAAAAAAAATATTTCTAACCAACTTTTCTTCACGTGTTACACTTTCATGAAATCTTTAAATAAATAAAGATAACTTTGAATCGCAAAGAATATTAAATTTAAATTTTCTCGTAAAATTATTTTATTTAATGGGAAAAAATGTTCACGTATTTGAAATCTTATTATTTTTCAAAAAAAAAAAAAAAAATGATAAAAAGATTATTATTTTTTATTTGTAAATTATTACAAATTATATACATACACTGACAAACTTATGCGATGAAATAAAAATTTTTTAAAATACTAATCTAGTCGACTGATAAAAAATATAAAAAATTTGTTAAATAAAATAGCAATTGTTACTAGTAAAAATTATTTCTTATTTGCAGTTCGCGGACAAAATTTTTTTTAAAAATGAAACTTTTGGTTCTCTTTGTACTACAGTTAATTAGCGTTTATTGTGAAAAAATTAATGAAGCTAGTGAATTGGGAAATATGGTATGAAATATTATATATTCAAAAACAGCTTATTGCAGAAATATTTTAATATTTTCTATAGTAAATATTATTTATCTTTTATTTAAATAATTTCTAGAATGCAAAAATATTTTTTTATAGATTGAAATGATAGAGGAAGCAGGATTTCCTGCTGAGGAACATTCTGTCACTACACTTGATGGTTTTATATTAAAAATGTTTCGAATTAGGGGTCCTCCAGGGTCAAAAACAATATTACTTCAGCATGGTATTTTTGCTACTTCCTATTCTTGGGTTTTCACTCAAAACAACTCTCTTGGTAAATAAAAAAAATTATACTTTTTTTTGTATTTATTTCACTGAAAAAAATGTTTTAACCTTTTCGTGCCCCCGGGAAATCCAGACAGTAGATTTTATTGAAACTTGTTACTAGGGGGTTTTTGGGGTCGCTGATTACGAATCTAAAGTCATATTTTCAAAATTTTCAATATTCAAAATGGCGGATCCAATATGGCGGATATATTTAAAAAATTTAAATTTAAAACGGTCTATGTCCAAATATTATTTTGTGATCTTATTTTTATAAACTATTAAGGAGTCTTCCATAAACCACGTGGCGCTTAAAGGGGGAAAGGGGGGTCAGCTATGGACCACAATAAGAGGAAAAATATATAATTATTTTTTCTTCATCCTTTAGCTTTTCTTTTGGCAAATGAGAAATATGATGTATGGCTAGGCAATTTTCGCGGAAATAATTATTCTAGAGAAAATGTTTACTTTAGTAGGAACGAAAAAAATTACTGGGACTTCAGGTAAAATAGAAATTATTCCGAATTAAAAAAAACTCAACGCTAAAATTAATTTTTAAATTTATTTAATACTTTCAGTTTTAATGAATTGGGTGTTCATGATCTGCCAACAATGATTGATTACATAACTGACTTTACAAATCAACCCCTAATTTACATTGGCTATTCAATGGGTGCAACTTCATTCCTTGTGATGGCCTCTGAAAAACCAGAAATGGCTTCAAAAATACGTATTGCGTTCTTAATTGCGCCTGTATTACTTTCAAAGTGCAGTGTGAATTTTTTTCAGAAGCTGGCATTGCCGATTATTAAATTGCCTTTATATGCTACATGGGTAAATTTATAGAATATTTTTTATATCATTTTTGATTTAATATTTATTAATCTAGGCGCCGCGGCAATAACAGATTTTCTTTTCCTTTTTTTCTCTGACGATAATACTCAGTTAAATATTTGAGAAATTAGTTATAATTTTAATTTTTAGATATGGGATGGAATACTAGGGAAATATCAACATGGATCAGTTAGTAGAACTCCAAAATTGGTTAAATTATCCCTCTCAATAATGAAATGTGATAAGAATAATATTTTGAAAGTAAGTTTTTTTCTCTAACATACAAAAAATATTTTCACAAAATTTTAATTATTTAATAATCAAAAAGATTTCATTTCTATATTATCAAAATATATATTTTAAAATTTATTTTAATAAAAAATTTTTAAAAATTCAGTTTTATAGAGCAGCTGCTTTTAAGCAACTGAGCGGTCGATGTTCGGCAAAAAATCTCAAACATTTCTTGCAACAACTGAGTAATGACGATTTTCGCAAATTTGACTACGGAAAAGAAGAAAATTTAATACGTTATCATCAAAGTAAACCTCCAAAATATGATTTGACAAAAATAAAAATTCCCATTGTTCCTATTTTTTCTATGGGCGACAAGCTAACACCACTAGAGGTAATTGACATACTTTAATAAAATTAAATTTTTCAATCTAGATTTTACTTTAATTTTACTTTAATTTTTAAGGACATGAAAACACTGACATCAAAATTACCGAACGTTTATAAAATAATGAAAATAAGAGTGGAAACATTTTGTCATGTTGATCTTATCTGGGGTAAGAATGCTCCGAAAATTCTCAATAAACCCTTGTTGGGTGTTTTAGAAAAATTTGAAAGAAATCAAGTTTCGAGACATTAAGCAAGAAATATTTTACGATTGGAAAATTAATGCACAGCAAGATATGCACAGCAAGATCTTTTTTGAAAAATGAATTATTTTCTTTTCCTTCGTTGACTGTTACAACATTTAATGTTAATAAAAAAAATTTAATCAAGCTTTCTGTTTAATTTCGTGTTTTCTGTCAGTTAATTGTTAGTTTCTATTGTTTGTGCCAAAGTATATTTAAAAATTTTTTTTCCTGTTTCGAACCCCTTTTCTAGCCTCGAATTTCTAAGCAAAAAAAATTTTTTTAATAGAATTGTCAATTATCAAAGAAAATCCGTCGAAAATGACTCTCTTGAGAAATATAAAGCAGACAAGACGGGAAGATCGTTTTCTGCCGAGTCATCATTTCGCTTACATAAGAGTCATTTCGCAGAACTATTAAGAGAAGTGCACTTTCATTTAGAATTTTCTTTATAATAATCCCTAATATCAGTTTGAGGAGAAAATTTCTCAATAGATAATCAGTATCTTATGATTCACAGCGTATCACAAGACGTATTTAATTTATAGTTAGCTGTATACTAATTGTGCAAAGAAAAATTTTTTTGAATACAATTTTTGTTGCAATTAAAGAAATAATTACTTTACAATAAAATAATATTTCCATTTTTTAATTAAAATAATTTATTGCATTTTTTTTCTAGCTATTTAATTTTACTTTTATTATTAATATATATATATGAGAGATTTATGCGATAATTAAGTAGACAATTTCCATTTTGATGCGTGTCAAAAGGAAAGAAAAAGATTTTACTCAATTAAAAATGTATATTATGTTGTGTGATGAATTAAAATTATCTTTTGCGAAAAATCAACAAGATTTTATAATTACATTGTTTCTCTAGCTGCATTATATACTGCAATTTTTCCCAAGTTTTCTATATACTGAATGTGAATTCTTAAAAATCATAACCTTTCACCTACAAAAAATCTATCCAAAATAAAATTTATCAAGAAATTTACTTTCAATTCTTCTACAACTTTTACTCCGACTTTTTTCTATTTAGGATTTTAAAATTAGAATTCTGGAATTAATAGTATTCGCAAATTGTTCTTTAATGTAGTTCTTACCTAAAATTTAATCTAATTTTGAACAAAAATTGTTAATTTTGTCCTACTCTTTATTTTTGGAATTAAAATAAATTTTTTTTAAATTATTTATGAGAATAATCGAAAGATAGGATATGCATAGAAATTTTCCCCTAGTGAAAATAAAAGTAATGTTTCAAATGAAAATTATCGCGTCATGACATAAAGCCAATATTTACTGTTAGCTTTATATCACACTTAATTGTCTAACTTAACAGGTGTTATTTCCCATCTCGGCTTATCTAACGTTATTTCAAATTTTTCATAAAACTGCTATCTTTGTATTTATTTTTCAAACTCATTGAATATTGATTCCCAATTTAACTGATAGAATTATTGAATAATTTTTAAATTACTTATTATTTCCACTCAAATGCCGTCGACACTGAATTTTTCTAGATAATCTAAAGAATTGTAATAAATCATTTTTCTTGTCGAAAATATTCGTAAATTGTTTGCAAATAAACTTTGTGTTACGTCCAGTTTAAGCAAGCCTTTTTTATAATAAAATAAAAAAAAGAGAATAATTAACAATCGACAGTGCTTTGTTGTCACGTTCGCTATTCACTGTCGACTGCTGTTGACTTCCTTCCTGATTGCCAATTTCTGTGTCGCGCTGCTCACTCCAGATGGCGCCATTGTCGATTATTATTATTATTATTATTATTATTATTATTATTATTATTGTCCAGTACACACCGTTAAAAACTCGGCTGTCGATAAACCGGTTGTACTCAGGAGAGGTTTTCTACAGTTTCCCTCTTCTCTGTCGAAAAAACCCATTGACGGGTGGTCCAGGCAAATGCGAGTACTCCTAACCTCAAAAAGTCGTTCTGTAGAAACGCAAAACTAGTTGGTATATAAGAGGGTGTGTTCTGAAAGTTGGCCTAGCTTCAAGTCATTTAAGAAGAAAAAAAAACGAACTTACAGTGAAGTTCGATCATAGTTATATGAATCACTTGTTCCAAGATATATAATACTTGTAGTACCGCGACTTGTCGCTGGATGACGCCACTTTTAGAGATAGATTGAGATTAAATTACTCCTATCTCCTTGTCTACCTCTATATAGCCCATGCCTTCATTTAGTTTAGAGCGTGTAGAGGGAATATTTAAAAAGGGTTAAGAAAAAATTTTCTCTTTTCTTTTTTTTTTGGGTGGGAGTTTATATCTTGGAACAAGTGATTCGTATAATTATGATCGAACTTCACTGTAAGTTCGTTTAATCATAAATTATATATCATCTACTTGTTCGAAGATATATAATACTTGTAGATGTTTAAAGTGAAATAATAAAGAATACTTCTGAATAATTTGTGTTTTATTTATTAAACGTTGAATACAAATATAATCTTAAAATATGATCTCTCTTGACATTAATATTCTTTTTTAAAATATCTCATAGAATTAAAAGTCTTAAACTCTTTGTTAGATTTAAGTCTTATAATTCTCCTAGAATTAAAAGTCTTATAATTTTCTTACAAAATAAAAACTTCTTTTAGATTTTAATAATCACGAAAATTGGAAAATAAAATATTTTTTTTTTTAACTTCTTTAAGACAAAACTTTGTAAGACAAAACTATTTTTGAAAAATCAGCCCTTGAACTAACTATGGGTTAGCATCCAAACATTTACATAAAGCTTTCGATGTTGATGCATGTCTCGTCGAATGTGATTTAAAATTCTTATGAACTCCTGCTTCTGAGATTACAATTTTTAACCATCGGCTTATGGTTTGTGATCCAACCTTCCTGTGAGGTTTTTAGAAAGAAATGAACAAATTTTCAATCTCACCTCTAATTCCTTCAGTTAGCTTCAAATATTGTATTAGGGTCCTTCCTATACAAAGGTCTTTGTTTGTGAAAAATTGAAAGAAAGCATGCGGTTGTTCTGAAGTTGGTCTAGAAGTTTTGATAATCTGCGAGACTCGAATTTCAATTCCTTCTTCCAAAATGTTAATGTTGTTAACTTTCAATAGCGGCTAAAGACTGGACTCTAAATGCGGAACCTAATGCAAGTAGCATTGTTAATTTAAGCGATATTTCTTTTAAGGAAAGGCCTTCCGTTGGACTCCATTTTTCTAATCTTCTTAATACTGGATCGATTTCCCACGTTGTGCTATATTTTGGTATATTTGGTCTGAGCCGGAAAACTCCTTTAAAAAATCTGTTTAATAAGGTATTTTCTGTGGTTATTTTCTTGTTGATAAGAGATATGGCCGATCTTAAGGAGTTGAGTGTCCCATAGCTGGCTCCTTCGTTGAACCTTTTTGTTAAACATTTTAATATGTTTCCTTCGTCTGCTTAATAAGGATTCAACCTTTCTTCAGAACAAAATTTCCACCAATATTTTAGTGCCGTATCGTATTGTTTTTTGGTCCCTTCAGCTAATGATTCCAGTAAAATTTTTATCGTGTCCTGCTCCAAGTCCTTTTTCTCGAACGTCTGGCGGAGACAATTCCGGACACCAGGATAAGAGTCGTCGCCAGTGGATGAACAATCTTCCTGCAAGGTGAAAATAGCAATTTAGAAGAAGGTTTCCACTCAATTAATTCTGAAATTAATAATTTTTTAAATTCTGGAAACCAAGGCTGTGATGTCCAGAGAGGAACTACTAGGATTCCAGTTGAACCTTCATCTTTAATCTTTTTTAAAACTCTTGATATTAGAGAGAATGGGGGAAAGGCATACCAAAATTCCTCCTTCCATGAAACCGTTAAAGCATTTATTGCAAGAGCGTCCGGGTCTCTTTCCCAAGAAAAATACCTACAACATTTCTTATTAATTGAGCTCGCGAAAAGATCTACTGACGGTTTCCCAAATTTCTTAACAATTTCTCGAAAGGCTATTTCCGACAATTCCCATTCGGTGTCTATGTTGGAAATACGAGAACCTTCGTCAGCTGGGTTTTCTTTAGAGGCCACGTACTCCGCAAAAATCCAAATTTCCCTTGATTGGCACCATTCCAAAATCTGTTTCGTAAGATCGTTCAAATTTTTATGTTTTATACCGCCCATCTTATTTAAGTACGCTAATGCCGTCAAATTGTCAATTCTTAAAAGGATTTGTTTTTTTACTACTCTAGATGCAAACGACCTGAGGGCTAAAAAAGCTGCTTTAATTTCAAGATAATTTATATGCCTAGCTCTATCTTTCTTATTCCAAAGACCCCTGGCTTTTTTCTTTCCGCAGGTTGCGCCCCAACCTGTAGTAGACGCGTCTGAAAAAATCTCAAGGTCAAAGACACTAGATCTAATTTGATTTTTAGATAATAAAATATTCGAGTTCCACCAAATTAGTTCTTCTTTTGTTAAACTATTTAGATGTATTGCTTTATTAAGGATTTCCATGATGTTTTTCTAAACCTTCTCTTTTTAAGGATTCAAGTGCTTTATAGTAAAGCCACCCGTAGGCTACGGCTTGGCATGCTGCCACGATTATACCTATAATTTCCATTAAAGTTTGAATTTGAATTTCATCTTTTGATAGCAAATTTTCTACTTTCGTTTTGATTTTAAGTTTCTTTTCCCGTGGTAATTCTAACGTCATTTCTCTAGAATTAATTATTATGCCTAGGAATTTACAGGAAAAATTAGGTACCAAATCACTTTTTTCCCAATTTATTATAAAACCTCCCTCCGGAAGTTGGAGCTTCTCCAGTTTAAAGGATTTGTTCGTACTTGTGGTTTTGTTGATTTTATTTTAAGGTCCTTAGACACTCTCTCCATTGCCTTGGAGGTTTCAATGAGCGATTTGAGGTTATCGCCGAAAAGAAAAGAAGTAGGCTGCACATTTTTTAGCGAACTTTGTATTCTCTCTTCGTATCTGCCAACCAAAAAGATCTTCCTCGCTTTTGACAGAGAGTAGAACAATTCTGAGAGAAGTTTTACTGCCGATGATAAATTTTCCAAAATTTCCTCTCTGCTTAATGGTATCAGACAGTCATCTAGGATCGTATTTTTATCTTGGCTTTTGACTTCAAATCTTGTTTGAAGCTCATCCGCCATATTTGAAGCGTCCTTTGAATTAACACGTGTTGACGGTGTAGTTAATATTAACTTACCCTGATCTTCAGTGTGTTCAGTGTTCTCTTCGATCTGCTGCTCACTTTGATCCACTTTTCCTTCGTCCAATTCTGCTATTTCTCCAAACAGGACGTTCATTTCAGATTCTAATTTTCTTATTTTCTTTTTCTTTAGTTCTTTTAATTTTTTAATATCCATGATAATGATGTGGTCGTCACCAATGCCAAGAAACGAATGAAGGCATGGGCTATATAGAGGTAGACAAGGAGATAGGAGTAATTTAAGCTCAATCTATCTCTAAAAGTGGCGTCATCCAGCGACAAGTCGCGGTACTACAAGTATTATATATCTTCGAACATGTAGATGATATATAATTAAAATTTATCACTCCCAGCATATAAAATTTGCAAGATTCGTTTTTAATTATTCATTTTATAATTATATATAAAATTTTATATATATAAAAATTATATATAAAATGGTTTATGCTCTGTTGATGACGGTTGTAAACAATATATGAAAAATATTTAATAAAATATATAAATTATAACTAAATAATAAGTAAATGAAAGTAAATAATAATTACAAATAAAAAAATAAATATATAAAAATAAATAACAAAATAAAACGAATAATTAAATGAGAATAAAGGTAAGAGGCCGCTTTATAAGTGGAATAAATTTATTTTAAATGCGTGAATGATTATTTAAATACATAAATGCATTTAAGAATGAGATGATTTAATTTTTCTGGTCCATTTAGTAAGAGAAAACACTTTCGGTTTTATAAATTATTTTACGGTTTTATATAGAAATATAAACGAATTCGGAAGTAAGCCTTTGATTGTATTTGCCCCACCTGAGCAACCACGCGCATCGTACCGCACTAAGTGAAGAATCATGATTCTAGATGTAAACCTCGTATATTGCACTCTTGAAAAATCTATATACAATATCTCTTTCTCACATGTATTTATGTACCAGGAGGAAAAAAAATTATTTTATTTCTTAATTCTTAATTTAAAAGATTATTTTTTCAATTTAAAAACAATTTTTTTAAATTAAAAATTTATTTTTTATTTTAAAAATTTATTTTCTAATTCTACAAAACAAAATTTTTTATTTTTTATAGAACATTAGAGATAAGTATCTTGTAACTCTATTTACTCAAATAAATAATGTTTTTGTTTGCATTTATTTTCAGTTCAGTTTATTTTCCACTAAATTAAATATTTTATTTTCTCCCCCCTATTGCTATATAATTTTGTATAAAAAATTATTTTTTTTTGTACAAAATTTTTAATGAAATTAACAATATTTTACGAAAAGTAAATAGCGAATATTTTATTTTTTATCGAGTAAAATTAATTTTTACAATTTTTGTTCATTTCTTCTAATTTTGAAATTTTCTGTTATTATTCCATTCTCATAGGAGTTATTTAAAAAAAAAGAAAAAAATTATTCACTCGGGAGTTGGAAGTGGAATGAAAAATGTTTTGCGAGGAAATTTCTTATAAAAGATATTTCGATTACAAAAGTATTATTCAATTTGTTGGTAATTTAAAATTTTATATATGGTAGTATATAGTGAAATTATATACGATGCAAATAAATGAATACAACGGACAATTACCTTAAAACCGGTTTTAAGAACAAATCATCAAGACGAAATGTCGGGTCGTCCGGTTTATTTTAAGCCGATTATATAATTGGTGAAAAAAAGAATCTCCCACGCTTTATTGATTCTAAACATTTAAAAAAAAGCAACTCTTACTGCATATTCATAAAAAAAAAAGTTGGAGAAATTTTTTGCACAATACCCCTCGGGGAGTTTTTTTTAATCAAGAGATGAATTCATCTGAAATTTTTCTGATTTCGTAAATTTTTCTTTCTCTCTTTTTAATTGGAAATCAAAAATATGTTATAAATCTTTGAAAGTTCGTTTTTATAATCAAATTATAAAAATTCTCCCAAATCTTTAAATTGAAATCTATAATAAAAAATTTTCCTAAAATAAAAGTAAATTCTGAAAAAAAACATTTTTTTTTAAATTATTAAAATTAATCTTTTGTAAATATTTGTAATTATTTTGTTTTTTGTGGTTGGAGGGGTTGAGGGAAAAATAGATTACATAAAATTCTTAATTCCAGTGTTTAAAGATAAACAATAATAATAATAAAATAAAAAAAAATTAATCTAACTTATGTAATATGATTCGTTTGCAAAATTCGGTCAAGAATTCGCCTTTCACATTCTGGTGTTAAACTATTACGAACTTCGATGAAGATTTTTACAGAAAAACGCATCTCGTCTTTGTCCAAAGTGATTATCTCATACCCCCCCTTTAAATAAATTTTTACAAAAAAATTTTTTCTGTTCCTTTTTCCGAAACAAATTATTTTCCAAATCAATGGACAATAAAGAATGAAAATTCAAAAAGGTGAGAGTTTAATTACTTAGGTTTCGTGGCGAATCTTCAAGAGAGAAAAGTTTCAAAGAATACAGAAATAAAAAACTAAAACTTTTTCCCACGAATACTGTGTGACTTCCTATATATAAAAGTAAAACTCTATAATCGAAGAAAAAAGAAATTAAACCAACACGCAGAATCGTGACGAGGAAATCGTCATTGAAGGTTAGGCAATCATTGTGAGAGACGCGAGAAAATTTTATTCTTTTTAACCGCTTGGGATGTAAATTTTGTTCATTGAGGGAAAACGTGAAATATTTTAATGATAACACAAAACCATTGATAATGTCACATTGTTTGTAAACAATTGTCTAGACACTTGAAATAATATTTCTTCTTTTGAAATCTCGTCGAAAGGCCATATGTACTTCCTTATTTTGTACTTTTTTTCTCTAAGCTCGAAAATTTGTCATACTATTTTTTTCTAAACTTAGATTTTTTTATTTTTAAAAAAAATATACATAATAGAAAAAATAGAAACCAGAGAAAAAGTGAATAAATAATTTCAATAGTAAATTATTTATTTATTTAAATTAATAATGTAAATAAATAAAGTTAATGTAAATAAATTAAATTAAAAATAAAAAAAATTTTTATAACTTTTAAATAAAATGAAAAATAAAAAAAAAACAAATTATGAATGTAAATAGAACAATTTGAGTTATTGAAACGATCGCTTTAGAAAATAGACATATTGTTTGTGTTTTTGGAAATCTTTTGCATATAATTTTTTGTTACGTCCAGTTTATGCAAGCAATTTACTATATAGTACACAATCAAAATAAGTCGAAATTAGTATTAAGTAAACAAAGAATTAATTCTATAATTCTTATAAGACTACAAAATGTTATTTCTTGTAAAATATCTTTCGTGTATGCTTTTGAGGTTAACCACATTTTCATCCCAACGAAAAATGTCAACTGACGCTGACTGACGCAGTTACTGCCTCTAGGGACATTTTGTTACCAACCCTAGAAAATGAACTTTAAGGCCCTTTATACACAACCAGCGACAAAAATACTCAATTCTTATTGGATATTTTTCCCGCATTAATTTCTCAATGGCAATTCTACAATTCGTCAAATAAAAACTAAAATAAAATAAAAATTGAAAAGTTGTAAATAAAATATTCATACCTTTTAAGGTACATACACCACACTGAAATTAAAATATAGAATAAAAAGGGGAAAGTTCATTTTACATAATTAATGTTAATATACGTATAGAAGTAAAAATAAAAACTTGACAATTGTTGTAATTACTATTGCCATGAACCTATGTCCGAGAAATATCAATAATGACCTACAAATAATCGAATAAACCTTAAACCCTGTATACGATATATATAATTATACAACAATAAGTGCATAAAATGAAGCTCTACAAAAAAACAATTTTATACTCGAGACTTTTTATCGGTCGAATGAAGAGAGAATGTAGTTGCACACTTATAGATATTAGATACTGCTTTACAGTTCCGTTAGAAGTAATAAACTCCTGATTACATATTTCCATACAAAAAAAAAAATTCTTTTATCGGGCACTTGTTTTCTTTCACCAATTTTCTATGTACGATTTCACCAATTTTCCACTGCTACTTGTACATATATGTTTCTATATAAATTTCTATCGTCGAATATTAACTTCAAAGGTGTGATTAAAATACGCCCCCTTCCTTACCTCTCAATTTATTAGTTTAAGAAACATTAATATTTTTTTTTAAATATTTAATTAAAAAATTAATTAATTTTATAAAAATACTAAAATTTAATTATTTTATTATATATTATATTTCACACCCGGCAATATGCAATTAAATATAGAAAAAACATAATATGTATCCTAAATGTAAATAAATAAAATGTAAGATAAATAAAATAAATAAAATGAATAAAATAAAAATTTTAACGAGTAAATTAAATTTAAAACAAAATGAAAAAAAAAAGAAAAATAATATTTAAACAAAGCATTTATTTTAGTAATTAATTTAATTTATTCTGCTCTATAAAATATTACATTTTGTAGCAGAAGAATTTCGTTTACAATATTCAGATATAATATCAGTTTTCAATTTTATGTTGCTCATTGAACATTTTTATTTTTTTAGTACAATAAAGTATAATAATTAAAAAATAAAAATTAAATAATTAAATTTTTAAATAAATAATAAAT
Source organism: Leptopilina heterotoma (assembly GCF_015476425.1). Lineage (NCBI taxonomy): Eukaryota > Metazoa > Arthropoda > Insecta > Hymenoptera > Figitidae > Leptopilina > Leptopilina heterotoma. The sequence continues at coordinate 762,402 of NW_025110890.1, read as the reverse complement.
AAAATTAAAAATTCAGAAAATATATAAACTTCTAATTCAAACTAAAGAGAAAAATTTTGGTATTTAAATAAAACAATTTAAGTTGAAAGGAACGCGTGAGAAAATAAAAAAAAATTATAAAACACATTGCTTGTTTCTGTTGGAGATTTTTGGAATTTTTTCGTAAATAATTTATTGTTACGTACAGTTTATGCGGCCATTCTTTTAGTACACAATAAAAATAATTAGAAATTAGTAGTAAGTAAAATTAAAGGAGAGAAATTTATAAATAAAACATTTATAACAATACTTGTAACCCTCTTCCTGGTCAGCTGACCATTATCGACAAAAACGTTCGCCTGGTGGTGACTATGAGAATTACATTTAAAAGTGCAGGAGTGGGGATAAGTCAGTAGCGTAAAAAGAGGATTAAAAAAAATAAATATAATAAATAAAATAATAAATTAATTAATTAAAAAATAAAATAATAAATAAAAGAATATAAAAAAGAAATAAAATAAATAAAAAAGAAAAATGAAATATTTAGAAATAATTTTTTCTCTAACCAAAAATTTGTTTTTCATTCTTTTTTGATTTCGTTGTAAAAGATTTATATTTTTCCATTAATATTTTAAGCGAGAATATCCCTCAAGATTCGTTGTGAATTACAAAGTCGAAATACATATTTATTTGTAAATTCATGAGAATTGGAATTTAAATTTTACTTTTGTATAAACAGTGACTCTATGACTACGTGTATTAACTGATTTGTTAATCGATTATATTTTGTTTCTCTTTTTCCTTCCTTTTTTTTCTTTGTTTTTTGAAGAAAAATGTAAAAATTGCAAAGAATAAAAGTTTAAAAAGATTTACATGATTTAAAATTTAAATTACAATATGGACATTGTGAGTTGTGCAAGGAAAAAAGAAAAAGAACAGTGAAATTACAAAAACAAAATTCTCAACATTTCTGTATTTATGAGAAAAAAGAAATATTTTTGTATTTCAATAACAAACTGATAATTAACCAGTTAAATGTATAAAGTATCAAAAATCGTAATCGTCTAATAATTAGATGCACAAAGTTCATTTTGAAACTGAACGACCTTGATAGACGAACGACCTTGTCTACAAAACTTCTTTATGTATATGTAAATATATTAAAAAAAGGAACTAACGAAAAAATTGTCTTCTTTTTGCAAATCCAAAATGGAGAAAATATTTTCTAAAAGATGCGAAAAAAAAATTTTTTATAATTAAAACTGTTTGGAAGAAATATTTTTTGTAACTCTAACTTTTTAAAATTGATCAATATCCATACACAAAAAAAATAATCGGAAGCTAGATACAAAAAGAAATAAAAGATCACTTTTATTTTCCCTTTCAAAAATTACATAAAAAAAATAGTTTTCTTTTATTGTAAAAGGAAACATTAAAAAATAAATGAACACTGAAAAACAAATGAAGATAATGAGAAAAGTAGATCTCTTGAAAATTTAAAAAGAAACAGAAAATCTTCCCGGGTCTCTTGAGTGCCAACGAATATAAAGATAGTAAAAAAAATGAGTAAAGATTATTATCGTTCAAAAGTTTACACATTGTGTACACTATAAATATCTCAAGGAAGTGTATAAAGACAAGACATAACAGCGGTCAATATTACTTCGTGGTAACTAGAGGGAAAAAAAAGAATTGCAGGTTTTGTAATATGCAAGTCTCATGCACCTATTTTTTTTTTCTTCTTTTAAATATTATTATCTCTCCTCAAGTGACTTAGTACATAGAAAGTGTCTCACATTCTATAAGTTTTATGTGTATGCAAAGAAAATAAAATCAGGTCAAAATTCTTGAATGAATTACGATATAGTGACCGGATTGATTCCCCCCACAAGAATTATTCACCCCCTCCCCTCTTCTTTATCTAATTCCACTAAAGCGGAATTCAGGAAAAAAAATAATGAAATAAAAAGTATAGATTGACTACCCCTATCATTTTTTTCTTCCCCCCCCCCCCCCTCTTATTATTTATATAGTTCCACTACATTAGAATTAAAGAAAAATAAAATAACAACAAATGAAAAAAATGTGATAAAAGAAAAAATATTAAACTAAATAAAGAAATAAAAATAAATAAAAGGAAATTAAAAAATGCAAAATAAACAAAACTAAATTTAAAAAAAAATGTGAATAAAATAAAAAATAAACGAATAAATGTAAATAAAATAAAAAATAAACAAATAAATGTAAATAAAATAAAAAATAAACATATAAATGTAAATAAAAAATAAGAATAAAACAAATAAAAAAATAAATTATAAAAAAACGAAATAAATAAAAAAATGAAAGTAAAAAAAAATAAGAGAAAATAAATAAACCAATGAAAATAAATAGAAATTACAAACAAAATAATATAAATAAACAAATATAAAAGTAAATAAAAAACCGAAACAAAACAAACAATAAAAAAATAAACATAACAAACAAAGCAAATTATTAAGAAAATAAAATCAATAAACAAATGTAATTAAAAAAGAAACTAAATAAAAAAACCAATAAAGATAAATAAAGACACAAATAAAAATAAATAAACAAATAAAAAATACAAACAAAACAAACAATAAAAAAATAAACATATAACAAACAAAACAAATAAAAGTAAATAAATGTAAATAAAAAATACAAACAAAACAAACAATAAAAAAATAAAAATAAACAACAAACAAAATAAATAAACAAAAAAAAAATAATTAAAAAATTACATACAAAACAATTGAAAAATATATTTAAAAAAAACATAACAAATAAAAAAAAAAGAAAATTAAAAAATTAAACAAATATAAAACAAATAAAAAAATGTAAATAAATAAACAAATAAAAGTAAATAAAAAATGAAAATAAATTAAATGATAAAAAGTAAACAAAGATAAATAAAAAACAAGGAAAATAAAAGAAACGAATAAAAACGAGATAAAAATAAATATAAAATAACAACAAAACAATTGAAAAATAAGTAGGGGAGAGTGGGGCAAACCGGACCGGTGGGTAAACCGGACCCCTCTCAACATTTCCGAAATGGCGAAATTGGAAAAAGTGTTGTTTACAAATTTAAAACAACCATGTTTAGTATAGCTTATATTTTTTTCAATTTGACAGTTTTAGCTTGCGTTTGTGCGACGAAGGGAGCAAAAGTTTTTTTTTTAAAGTTTTTTTCTACACTTTTACTAATTTTTTCTTAAGGAAATTCTGAGGAAATTGTGTAATGTTTCCAAATATTAGGTCTTAGGTTTTGAAGGTACACACCTCAGGAATATTTATCACCAAAAACTTTGATGAATTTGCAAAGCGTTTCTTTTTGACAAACATTTATTCTCAAAATGGGCCTGTGGGGTAAAGCGGACCGTTCTCGGTGGGGCAAACCGGCCATAGGATATTTCCATTCAATTAAAGTTTCATAAAAATTATTTTTAAATAAAATGTTTCTTTCATTAAAATATTTACTTGCAATGAAAAATAATTGTCTTCCAATGAGAATTGGACCCTTTAATATTGTTTCTCTGATAATGACAAACATTTTTATTTTTTTATTAAAAAAAATATTTGTTTAATTAAAATTCAATTCCGTATTATTATTTTCATTACTACAACCATTGTTTACATGATTCTTTATGCTTTTTATTATTGTAGATTATGTAAATGCAATATTATAAATAAAAAACCAAACGGTCCGGTTTACCCCAGGGGGTGGGGCAAACCGGACCGTTTGCAAAATTTTTTAAAGTTAATACAGCAACTAAACAATAAAAGATAAAGTATAGGTGTCTCTGGGAGAAAGTTGCGCAATTAAATGATCTTTCAAACAAGCCATCGAAAAATGAAATCGGTTAATTCGTTTAGTCACAAGAGTCAAAAAACCATTATGGGGTCCGGTTTGCCCTACTCTCCCCTAAACAAACAAAAATAAATAAAAAATATAAGCAAAACTGATAAAGAAAAGATAATTAAAAAATTAAAAAATAAACAACAAAACATAAACAAAATAAATAAATAAACAGATATTAGTAAATAAAAAATACATACAAAACAAATAATGTAAAAATAAACATAACAAATGAAAAAAAATAAACAAAATAAATTAAATCAATAATTTAAAATAAATTTAAACAAAACAAATAAAAAACAAACAAATGAAAATAAATAAAGAAAAAAATAATCTTCTACTCTTTTATTAAAATTTCTCTATTTCAGAATTAAAAAAGCGAATAAATAAATGAAAGTAAAAAGTAAATAAATAAATAAAAATAGAGCAAAACTCATCATTACAATCACCGATTTTCTTACTAAATTGGTATTGAAAAAAGAAAAGATAAATAAATGTAAGTAGTGAATAACACAAAAGTAAATAAAATAAAAATAAATAAATAAGTGAATGAAATTAGAATTTAAATTAAATGAATTAATAGAAAATAAAAATAAATAAAATAAAAATAAAGTGAAAATAAATAACAAATAAAAAAAATATTTAAAATTAAATAAAAATAAAATAAAACTGATCCTCCCCACTCTGTCATATATACCCCCTCTTTTGAATAATTCCACTTAATCGGAATTCAAATTGATTAAAACAAAAAATAAGTTAATAAATAAATTGAAATAAAGATAATAAATTAGACAAATAGAAAATGAAAGAATTAAATTAAGAGAATTAAAATAGAAGGAATATTTTTTTTCATTTATTTTAATATATAATTATATAGATGGGACCATATATAATATGGTAAATAAATGAATAAAAAATAAAAAGAAATATATTTAAAATAAAATAAATGAAATGAAACCGATAATTAAAATAAAATAAACAAAAACGAAATGACACTGATTCTCTCCACTTTTTCTTCTACTCTCTCCTATAAAAAATTCCACTAAATCGGAATTAAAATTGAATAAAATATGTAAAAAATATGGTAATAAATCAATAAAAAAAAATAAAATAGGAAAATAGAAAATAGAAAGAAATAATTAAAATAAAATAAACAAAAACGAAACGACACTGATTCTCCCCACCCTTTCTCATACTCCCTCCTTTAAATAATTCCACTAAATTGGAATTAGAATTGAATAAAATAAAAAAATATGGTAGGCAAATAATAAAAGATATAAAATAAAGTAGGCAAATGAAAAGCAATATTTAAAATAAATAATAGAAATAAAAAACAAATAAAATAAACAAATATGGTAAATTATTAAATAATCGTAAATAAATAAGTTAATTAAAATAATAACAGAAAAGAATTTATGAATGAAAATAAATGGAAAAAAAAGGAAAAATTGGCACCTTTAAGTGGGAATAAGAAGTGTAACGAGTTTTAAAGAAGAGAAGGGTTGTGTCAATACTACTATTATATCCATAAAGGCGCAGCTCGCAGTGAAAGTGTAACACAATAACCCCCCTTGCGTTTATATCTTTCTGCACTCCACTGTCAATGTATTAGTGAATATTCAGGAGAGATGTCAGGGTTATGCCAAAAGTGCGAAGAGAAGTGAGCTTCATGGATACATTTCTCCCATGGTAGGAGAAGAAACAAGAAGAAGGAATAATTCTTTGAAAAAACATTTCATAAAATTGGTATACACGGTCAGTTCATCGTCAGCATTTTCCACGATAGGATTATATTCTTCCAATCTCTTTCATTTACAACCAAAAAAATGAAAATAAAATAAACATTTTCCATTTCTTCTTTTCTTTCATTCTTTCTTCATTAATTGTTGATTGAAAATAAAAAAATAAAAAACTTTTTTCCTCCAATATTTACGAAGAAGGAAAATAATTTTTCCAAATTACAAAGAAGAGAAATCGTAAAAATAAAAATTATCTTTAAGAATGAGTTGTGAAGTGATAAAGAAAGAAATTAATGGACTTGAAGAAGATTTGAAATTATTATTATTGTTATTGTTGTTGAATGTGAAAATTCGATGACATCGATGAGGGATGTGCTGTGATTGTGTTCAATGTGTCAAACGCAGAAAACTGTTGCAATCAATTTTGATTGCGAACAGGTGCGTTTTGTACGAAAATCATCATCATCATCATCAATAATTGGATTCAAGCAAAATTTCATTTCAATTATTTTTTCTGTCGTCATTTTTCTCAACGTTATAAGAGGTAGGAAATTTAAAAAAAAATTATAATTATAATAGTCATAGTATATAATTATATCAATAAAATTTATTATTTAATTTAATTTATTATTATTTAATTATTACTTTTTTAATCATTCTTTTTAATTTTCCCGGGATTTTTCATTTAATGAAAAATCCCGGGAAAATTAATAATAATAATTAAAAAAAGTAACAAATAATTAAAAATTGACAAAATTTATTAATAACAAATTTTGTCAATTTTTCAAATTTAATTATTAGTTTTATTTATTACAATTTTTTATTTTTTTATTACCATAAATTATATTTATTACTACCTATATTTACTAAAATATATTTATTATTATATTATACAAATGTTTTAATTTTCTTTTAGTAAATTTAAATAATTAAAAAATTTATTATCAATAATTTCAGTATTTTTTACATTAAAAATTAAGTATACAAATAATAAATAAATAATGAATTAAAAAAATATATTGAGATAATAGTTTTCATGATTTTTTATTTTTAAATTGTTTATCTTTACATAGGAACAGTAAATAACAGAGATAATAAGTAAACAATAATTTAATTTTAAAGAAATTCTGAAAAAACTTTTGTAATATTAACTAAAAATTTAGTCAATTCAATCGAATTTTTGGTAATTAAACCAAAATTTCAGTAAACAAAGGCAAAATTTTTAAAAATATTCAAAAATGATATTTAACAATATTTAGCCAATATTTATTTATTTTTGGAAAATTTAATAAAAATTTTTGTAATTTCTTGTAAATGTCAAAAATTTAGAAAAAATTTATTTTTGCTAATTTTGGCTAATTAATACTAAACTTTTTTAAAATTAAACAATGATTTTAAAACAGTTTAGCCGCAAATTTTGGCAAATTTACCAAAAATTTTAATAATTTCAACCAAATGTTGGTTAATCAAAATTTAGCAAAAATTTGACTAAAGGCTATGCTAAGTTTTGAAAATTAAAGAAAAATTTATAAAAAGTTTGTCTAAATTTAGGGGCATTTAACAAAAAATTTAGCCAAATAAGCCAAATTTTCACTGATTTCGTGAATTAAAGTAATAATTTCAACATTTTTTAAAAAATATTTAAAAACTCAGCCAAATATTTGGTAAATTCAATCTAATTTTGGTTAATTAAGCTATATAGTCAGACAACTTGTTAAAATATTTAGCCCGTTCAGTCAAATTTTAAAACTAATTGAAGAAAAATACCAGCCTTAAGTCTAAATTTAGCCAAATTTTGGCTGAATAACCCATTATATTAATCAATTTAGCTTGATTCTAGTCCATTTGTCGTAATGTTTAGCCAATTCAGCCATATTTGAAGCAATTGAACAAAAATTTAGTAAATTTAGCCAAATTTTGATTAAATTAGTAATAAAACTTTTCATTAATTCAGCCAAATTTTTGCTTTAAATAGAGAAAATTTGTTATAATTTTAGACAAATTTTGATCTATTTGTCAAAAAGTTTAGTCATTTCAGCCAAATTTTAACTCTTTGTATATAAAAATTTACTAAATTGAGCCAAATTTTGTTTAATTAAACCATGATTTTTAGTAATTTAGCAAAATTTTAGGTAAAAAAAACAATTTTAATAAATTTTGCCAAATTCTGATCCAATTGTCATAAAGTCGACTCAACCAAATTTGAACTAATGCAGCAAAAATTTAATAAATTAAGCCAAAATTTGGTTCATTTAAAAATATATTTTCGATCAATTTTGCAAAATTTTGTCTAATCGAATCGAAAATTATTAGTCAATTCAAATACACTTTTTCATCTTTATTGATATTTAGCCGAATTTTGTTTCATAATATTAAAAATCTATCCTATAGGAAATTTAGTCAAACTTCCGTTAAATTTCTAACTAAACCAGAAATTATGTCTATTTAGCCAAACTTTGATTGATTTTCCTTTAAGTGTTAACAATAAAAAAAAATAATTAAAATTTAATTAAAGTTTGTAAGTTTAAAAGTGAGAAAAATTAATTTATTTTCGATTAAAAAAATAGTATCTCGATTTATTGTATTTTGATATTATGTTAATGAATGTGAAAGATAAAAAGTGGCTTTGAACTCTTAAATTTAGTGAAAATGAGACGTTAATTATTGAAAGAAGTGGTAACTATGTATTTAATTAACATAGTTCACACACTGCAGTAATCGCATCTTAACGCGACTTATTTTATCATGTAGCAGAACGATCCGTAGGATATAAGTAACCCAGAGACCTACATGCTTACAAGATTTACGAATTACGGTGTCCATGCATTGTACTCTAATTTTGTCACATTAAATTATCCATAAAATGCTATTTGTATCTCTCAAAAAAAATATATCTATATATAGAAAATAAAATAGACAATAACAAACATTTTTTATTTAATTTATTCGATAAGGCTCTAATCTTAGGTTTTTCGTCTTAAGTCTTACTTCTTAAATCTTAAGTTTTACGTCTTAAATCCTAGATTCGAAATATTAAAATTTGTCTTGAAAATCTTAGGTTCTAAATCTTAAGTCTTAAATCCTAGGTTCTAAATCTTAAGTTTTACGCCTTAAATCCTAGGTTCTAAATTTGTCATGAAAATCTTAGATTTTAAATCTTAAGTTTTACGTCTTAAATCCTAGGTTCTAAATCTTAAAATTTATGACTTCAATCTTAGGTTCTAAATCTTAAAATTTGTATTGAAAATCTTAGGTTCTCAATCTTAAAATTTGTCTTGAAAATCTTAGATTCTAAATCTTAAGTTTTACGTCTTAAATCCTAGGTTCTAAATCTTAATATTTGTCTTGAAAGTCTTAGGTTCTAAATCTTAAGTTTTACGTTTTAAATTCTAGGTTCCATATCTTAAGTTTCACGTCTTAAATCCTAGGTTCCAAATCATAAAATTAATGACTTCATCTTAGGTTCTAAATCTTAAATTTTACGTCTTAAATCCTAGGTTTTAAATCTTAAAATGTTTTACTTTAATCTTAGGTTCTAAATATTAAGTTTTACGTTTTAAATCCTAAGTTTTGAGTTTTAAAATTTTCGACTTGAATCTTAGGATCTAAATCTTAGGTTTTACGTCTTAAATCCTAGGTTATAGTTTTAAAATTTTTTACTCGAATCTTAGGTTCTAAATCTTAAGTTTTACGTCTTACATCCTAGGTTCTAAATCTTAAAATTTATGACTGAAGTCTTAGGTTCTAAATCTTAAGTTTTACGTCTTAAATCCTGGGTTCTAAATCTTAAAATTTATGACTTCAATCTTAGGTTCTAAATATTAAGTTTTACGTTTTAAATCCTAAGTTTTGAGTTTTAAAATTTTCGACTTGATTCTTAGGTTCTAAATCTTTAGTTTTACGTCTTAAATCCTAGGTTCTAAATCTTAAATTTTATGACTTCAATCTTAGGTTCTAAATATTAAGTTTTACGTCTTAAATCCTAGGTTTTAAGTCTTTAAATTTTGTGTCTTTTTGTTAGCCCATAAACTATGAAACCACCACGAATTCTAATACAAACCTTCAAAATTTTTTCTATTTCTTACCAAAATGAATTTTTTAATATTATTTATTTATTTCAAAAGTTTTAATGCAATTATCTTGATAAAAAAAAAATTCTTTACAAAGATTTAATTATTTTTAGGAATGTAAAAAAAAATTCTTTGCAAAATTCAATTATTTTCATAAATAACAATATTCATCTCACAAGAATTTAATTATTTTCAAAAGTAATAAAATTCTTCGAAGAAATTCAATTACTTTTACAAATTTTAACCAATATCTCATCAAGAAATCAATTATCTTTATAAATATCAAAATTTTTCGCCAAAAATTCAATAATTATTTTTTTCAAAAATCTAAATAAAATTCTTTGCAAAATTTCAATTATTTTCAAAAAAGTTTTATTTAAATTCAATGATTTTTAATATTTACTATTTTCATTAAAATTATTATATATATTTTATTATATATAAACAAGAATTGAATTTTTGATCAAATTTAAGAAAAATTCATTTATTCAATAAAATAATAAAATTCGTTACAATAATTCAATTATTTTCATAAATAACTTTTAATTCGTCTCAGAAAATCAATTATTTTCAAAAATTTTTAAGTAAATTCTGCAAAAGAATTCAATTATTATAATCAATTGTTAAACAACGAAATTCTCCCCATAAAATCAATTATTTTAAGGAATTTTAATAAAATTCTTTTCCGAAATTCAATTATTTTCATAAATATCAAATTTTATCACAAGAAATCAAATTTTTTTGAAAAGTTATAAAATACTTTGCAGAAATTAAATTATTTTCAAACCTTTTTTGAAAAATTCTTGTCAATAATTAAATTTTAATAAAAAATAAACATTCAATTATTGAATAAATTATTTGTTTTTGTATTTAAATAATTGAATTCTCGTAGAATTTTCTAATAAAAATTGAGTTTTTAAAAATTTTCAAAAAAATTTTCAATTTTGATTTTTAAAAATTTACAACTTTGAAAAATTAAAAAAAAAAGGTAAAAACATAAGAAATTAATACCTACCTCTATTAAAGAACATTTGCAAAATAATAAAACATTTAGAAAATTCTGATCCAAAATTTTTTTTCACCTACAATTAATAAGATTTATTATTGTTCTATTTTATTATTGCTTTTTTATTTGTTAAAAAAAGAATTTCTCCCAAGGAGAAAAGAAAGTGCTATGCGAATTAGCACTCTTAAGGCAAAGTTCTCCTCCTGAACAAAGACAATATTTAAAAAGTTATATGTCGACCATAAATGTAGAGAGGAGAGATGATTTATCAGTAGCTCGCCAAGTTTTTAGAAAGAGAATTAAATCTTTCCATCAGAAAACTTTTTTTTGCTTCTCTATTCACAAAACACTTTACAGTTTCCATAAACTTTTTAAATTAAAAATAAAATTTTTAATTTTAAAATTAAAAATTAAAAATTTTAAATTAAAATAAAATTTAAAATTTTTAAATTTAAAATTAAAAATTTAAAAATAAAATTAAAGAATACAATTATAATTACAATCTTTATGGTCATTTGGGGTAAATGTAAACAAGGGGTAAATGTAAACAGTAGATGTTTCAGCTAAATTTACAAATTTAAAAATAAGTACGACGTCAATATTTTTACCTCAGCTCACCTACAAGATGTTCTGAGTATTGCCAATATTTTATTTTGACAATATTGGCAATGCCATAGTGTAAGTTATCTTTTAATGCAAAAAAGATTGAAAATCAAAGTTTTACTGTTTCAGTATTTTGTCTCGCATTTGCATAAAAATAAATTAAAAAATCAAACAAAAATATGTAATTCTTCCTTATTAATGCCCTAACAAAAATTGACTTTGATTTTTGATTTTCGTCAATTTAGTTAATAAATAATTAAGTGTTTACATTTACCTCGAGAATTCGAAAACTCGGGGTAAATGTAAACAGAACTTGAACTGCATTTTAAAAGAAAAGAATTGAATAAATTTGCTTCTATTTCACAATTTAATTAATTTGTCAATGTAAAATTACATAGAAAAGAAAATTAGGTCCTTCTTTAAAAAAAAAAATTTAATAAAAAAAAAAATTTTTTTTTTGAAAATTTGATCAATTTTTAAAAATATTTTTAGGTTCATCCGCCATATTGGATCCACCATTTTGAAATTTAAAAATTCGATTTTAGATTCTTATTTAGCAAAATAAAAAAAAACTTCTTTTTACCAAAATTTCAAAATCTCGGGGTATATGTAAACAGTCAGTTTTAGGCGATTCAGGTGCATCAATATTTTTCTGTACCTCATAAAATTTTTCTAGGGAACTCTAGTAACAAGTTCATGCAAAAGAAATCCGACCGTTTTACCTTTTAACAAAAAAAAACTAATGTTTTTGGTGAAAATAGATATTCCGTTTACATTTACCCCAATTGACCCTATTTTTAAATCAAATTTACATTTTTCTAAAACTTATTTTCATACGAGTAAATAGAAAATCATATTTTTCTAAACTCGGAATAAAATAATTTTTTTTTTCATTTTATGTTAATATATTTTTTTTTTTTTTGCAATATTATTAATAGTTTTTTATTTTCTATAGTTACAGGTGGCGATTATGAGCAGGGAGTAAATAAAAATGAAACATGGGCAAAAGAGGATCTCTATTTAGGATTCAGTGGATTATTAATAAATAAGAGGAAAACTAGACTTTCAGATTCCCTTTTAGATACAAACTCTATAAAAGTTTCGTAAGTTCCATTTCGTCGTCGTCATGCTCTATTTTTTTTAATACTAATTTCCCTAAAATATTTATACATGTATATATACATAAATTTATATGAAGAAAATAAAATCATTTATGAAAATTATAATTCAGTAACGAAACTTTGCATAATATGGTAAAATTTAGACAAAAATTTTGGCTAAATAAATGGCACATTTAGCATGTAAAAAATTTCGGTCAATTTCAAATTAATTTAGTCAATGGAGCTGAATTTTGGCTAAAGGAATCAAAAATTCGGTTTATTTAGCCTAATTTTTGTTTATTTTACCAAAAATTTAGTCAACTACAAAGAAAAGTATGTTAAATTTAACAAAGAATTTAGTCTATTTTACAAAATTTTAGGCTAATTAAACAAAAAATAAAGTTTTTTTAACCAAATTTTGGTTTATTATACCAAAATTTTAATCAATTGCAAACAAAAATGTGTTTATTTTAACAAAGAAAGTAAATGCAGCTAAATTTTGGCTAAATGCGAACAAAAATTTTAGTCTATTTAGCCAAATTTTTGCTTATTTTACCAAAAATTTTGCCAACTACTACTATTTTAATCTAATTAGAAAAAGATTAGTTAATTTAACCAAAGTTTAGCTAAAAAGTAAAAAATATATTATATTTCGTCAAATATTTATTCATAATATCAAATTAATTCAACAAAATTTTTGGTCATTTAACAAAAATTGTATTCAATTTTCACCGAATTTTATTTAATTAAACCAAAATTATGCCCATTAAGCCGAATTTTTTATTAAGAATATTCAAATTTGGCTTAATAGTCAAATTTTGGATTATTTTATCAAAAAATTGAGTCAACTACATACAAACAAAAATGTGTTTAATTTTACAAAGAATATAGTCTATTTCACCAAATGTTTGGCTAATTAAACAAAAAAAAAGTTCATTTTGCCAAATTTTGGTTTATTTAACAAAAAAATTAAGTTAATTTAATCAAAATTTGATTCAAGTTAACATAAAAATCAGTTCATTTAAATAACAAATTTAGTCTCTAACTGTTAATCTAGTTAGAAAGTAATTAGTTCAATTAACCAAAGTTTAGCCAAGAAGAAAAAAAATTTATTATATTTTACCAAATTTTATTCAATTAAACCAAAATTAAGTAAATTTAACCAAATTTTTTATAAAGAACCTTCAAATTCGGCTTAATAGTCAAATTTTTCTTTATTTTACCAAAAATTTAGTTAATTTCAACAAAATTTTAGTCAATTCAGCTAAATTTTAGCTAACTGACTCAAAAAATTCGGCTTAATAGTCAAATTTTTGTTTATTTTACAAAAAATTATAGTTGCAATTTCAAAAAAATTTTGTTAATATAACAAAAAAAATTTGGCCAATTCAGTTAAATTTTTTTAAATTAAATCAATACATTTGGCTTATTTAGCCAAATTTCACTTTTTTCTTAGTTTTCTGTAAGGACAGTTTTTATTTTAGAGAAAAAACAATGAGAAATATAGGTACTAAAATTTTTTTTTCCACATGTATAGGTCAAATTCTCCAAATAAAGAGCAAAGACGATATAAAAGAGGGGTCATTCATTTGTATAATATGATCGTATGTGCCAATGGATGTAATCCTTTAGCCTACAAAGGATATGGTTGTTATTGTGGATTTCTAGGCTCTGGATTCATTACCGATGGCATCGATCGGTAAGCATAAATTTTTTATTATGCATTTAAAACAAATCAAAAAGTAGCAACAAAAATGAAAGAGAAAAAAAATTTTTTTTTATTTAATTTCATTATTTAAATCAATTATTTTGTATTAAATATATTAATTAGTTTTAATATCTTGAACATTTAATATTAATAGTCTTTTTTACTAATTTGATTTGTAATACAAATAATTAATAATAATTAATTATTAGGTATAATAAATAAATTAATAATAATTAATTATAATAAATAAAATAATATTAATTAAATAGGGTAGGGTGGGGCATTACTATTCGCGGGGCGAAACTATTCTTTAGTTCTGGAGAGAAAACTATTCATCCGATTAAAGTTTTTTTTACACTGTATACTTGTCATGTGAAATGAACATTGTACGCCACATTTGAGCTTCTGGCGCCATCTATCATTGGAGTTAGGTACCCAAATGTGATTTTGATATACTCGCTTACTTGTTTTCACTCATTTAGTCTGACATTGTAAATAGTGATAAACGGTCGGAAAAATTATCGGAAAAATTATTTCTAAAGTCAAATTTAGTGCTGAACAAGAATATCATAATGGATTTTTGATATTCTATTGTTCAAAAGTTTTACAAGTGTTTTTTCAAAAAATGTGCGGATGGGGCGTAACTATTCTTCCACTGATGACAGCGAAAACTACAAAAAAGTGTATTTTTTTTTGTGTGCTTGTTTCTAGGTTAGAATGGTAAGAAATTGGAAGAAAAAACCAGAAAAAATCCTCCAATTAACAAATTAATTTTTATATTTTTTTAGTATTTTATCATTAATAGCTGCAAGAATAGTTACGCCCCTCGTTTTTTTCGACATCAAAAAAATTTTTTTTTCGTAAAATCGCTGCAGTTCGGAACAGAATCGAGTTACAGCAAAATGATACATGGCAAAATTGTAGCTAAGAAGTCAAGCTTTCAAACGGTTCTACTCATTTTTTTATTTTTTTTTATATACATTTTATAGACTCAAAAATCCAAACAAGAATAGTAATGCCCCACCCTACCCTATAATTATTAAATTAATATTCATTAATTAATTACAGTAATTAAATTAATATTAATTAATTATAATAATAAATTAATTATTTATTCCAATTACTTAAATAATTAACAATAATAATAATAATAATAATAATAATAATAATAATAATAAATTCAGCATTAATAATAAATTATTTAATTATAATTTATTCGAGAAAAAGTTGGTTTTATTTTGAAAAGTCAAATTAAAGAGAATTTAAAATAAGTACGAATTTTTACTTGACGACTAATTACAGATGTTGTATGATGCACGATCGATGCTACGACGCTACTGACTGTCCAATGTTCTTGCAATATTTAGTGCCTTACTATTGGAAGTGCTTCCGAGGTCGAAAACCAATTTGTGGTTCGTTTAGAATATTTTTTATTCACACTCAATTACAAAACTTTATAATCTCAAATAAGTTTTAAAGAAATAACTTTGTTACAAATTTTTTTACGAAGTGAAAAAAATTATTTTTAATTTTCATTTTAATGTTAAAATTTTTAATTTAATTTAATTTTTATTTTCATTTTAAACATTTTAATTTAATTCTCATTTTAATTTAAAAATTTTAATTTAGTTTTCAATTTTTAAAATTTTAATTTAGTAAATTAATTTTAAAAATTTTAATTTAGTTTTTAATTTTAATTTAGTTTTTAATTTTAAAAATTTTAATTTAGTTTTTAATTTTAAAAATTTTAATTTAGTTTTTAATTTTATTTATAATTAGAAAAGATTTAATTTTGCATTTTTTTTTTAGCCGTGGAGCACGGAAAATGGGGAGGTTCAGGATCGTGCGCTCAACGATTATGCGAATGTGATCGTGATTTTGCCGAATGTTTATCAAATTATCCGTGTCCAACGAAAAAAGCCGTTTGCACATCATCGCCCTGGCGTTTAGTTCAAAATTTATTTATGATTTATTAATTAAATTAAAAGAAAAAGAAAGTAAACTTTTTTCCATTGAACCCTATTTTTCTGAATACAATAAAAGTTACCATTATTTATTATAATGAGCGTAAAAAAAATTATTTGTATAAAATGAAAATTATTTATAATAAACCATGTCGTATCGTTTTTATATTCCATTTTTCCTTTTTCTCAATCCCGTACGTTTATAAATAATATTAGAGAATTACGAATATAACTTGAGATTCAATATGGAGGCGCTACACTCCACCTGCGAACGCCAAGGTCACCGCTAGTTGGCAGTTTCGTTGATAAAACCAGATTTCACGCCACCTGGTCATGACCTTGGCGTTCTCAAGTGGAGAAATTCAACCATCATTTTATTTTTCCTAGGCAATTTTTTTATTATTAAATAATAATTAAATATAATACTCTAGATGATAATTATCTATTAAATTTAATTATTTTTTATAAATTTTTCATTAATTAATTTAAATTTTTAGTAAATTATAATTTCAACAACTGTTGTTAAATTTTGTTCTTTCTTCAAGCTGATGATTTTTTCAAACAATTTTTATAGTATTAAAATAGAATTATTTGAAAGAAAATATTGTAATTTTATACAGCAAATTTAAAACGAAAATTTTAATTATAATTAAAAGAAATTTTTTTAATTAATTCAGAGAAAAATTGTGTCAAAGAAAATATTATGTTTACTTTTGTATTTTTATGTCATTGTCACTTGGTGAATAAAATTAGAGTAAATTTATTTTACACCTGCGTTTAGAATAACTTATGAAATCGTAATCAAAATACTTCATAATGCGTCAATAAAATATAAATCCTATTATTTAACTTATTTTCGAATAAATTTTCTAAACGATTTTAAAAAGATTAAAATTAAATTATTCATTAAATTATTTTCAGATTTTAAATAATTAATAATAATAAATATATAAAATGTTAAATATAGGTATTTACAATAATAAATAAAATTAATAAATTAAAATTTAAAAAAAATAAAAATTTAGTTAATTAAATAAATTATTAATCTACTAATTAAAATATTAATTGAATAAGTAAAATAAATTAATTATTAATATCCATGAATTTTATTAATAATTAATAAAATTATTAATGAAAGGAGAAAAATACTTTTTTTCGAGCAAAAATAGAAAAATTAGACTAAAGAAACGAGACTCTTTAAAGAATGTTCATGTAGATTCTGAAGTAAATTAAAAAGCAAACTGAATAAAGAAACAAAGGTTCCCATGTAACGAGAAAAAGCTCTTGTTTTTAGTAGTTATTTCACCTTGTGCTAAAGTAAAAAAAAAAGGAAAGAAAAAAACTAGACTTTATGAATCTCGTTTTCATTATTTTTCTTTTTTTAATTTTGTCACTTAATTTCCATTAAGAATTGTTTCAAGAATTCCCACTCGAGACACACTTTTTTTCAATATTTCCCCTCAATTATAATAATTTTATATTAATAATAGAAAACATAATTAAAAAATAAAAATTCTTCATGCAAATTATTTTACAATTATATGGAAATTTGAAGTCTTTAAAACATTTTTATTTTTTATAAAAAAAAATGAAAAAAAATATCTCTTTAAAATAAAAATAAATTAAAAGAAATAAAAAAGAATTAAAATTGCAAACATTACAAAAAGTACAAAAAAATACAAAAATTACATTTAAAGCACAGGGTCAAAATAAGTGAAACCGGCCACTTGAAAAATTTTTGTCCCCGAATTTAAAGTTATCTATGGTTTTTGATAGATATATGAGTAAACTTTTACCCGCTAAAATATTTTTCAAAAATTTTATTTATTTTGAAAGTTATCAGGTGTTAAACTTTTAGGTTACTTTTTATTCTTTTCATTATTACTCCGAAACGAATGAAGATAATTTCAATTTTTTTTTTGGAAATTAAAGCTAAAAGTCTGTAGTTTAAAGTGCAACTGAAAAAATTGCTGTATAATAAAAATTTCTAATTGTTATTAACAATTATTTTAAACAATTGCGATTTAAAGTATGTTCTCAATGTCGGAAAAAAATCAAACTATACTCATGTGATGCGCAAAACTCTAACGAGTAAATTAAAAAAAAAAAAAGTGAGTAACCTCTAAAATTACAGAAGTTATGCATATTTTTCTGACGACGCGCGGGAATTAACTGATTCGCAAACTCTCGAGCGCGCGGGAATACGCCCGCGCCCGCTCCCGCCGCACTGCTCACACTTGTGTTTTCAAACAATTTATGTTAACAGAGATGGAGAAGTAATTAAAATATTATTTTCTTACTGAATAGTTTATTAATATTTTTACTTTTGGAGTAATTATATACATAAAAACCATTTTGTATGTACTCATAAACTGCTTTGCAGTTTTTATGCTTTGATAAAAAACTTTTTTCGTGGGTCTGATATTCTTGAATCGTACAAAAATCGAAATCGATATTGTTTGTGTAGAATTTCATCAAAAAATTTTTTAAATAATTGGATTTCTAAATAAAATAATTAAATCATTTGTCACTTCTCCAAAATTCAATTTTTATTAGTGTTTTAACTGAAATTTCTTCTATAAATCCGCTATTTTTAATAATTTATTATTTCTTAATAATAAATAATAATTAAATTTTTGCCTGGAATTGTAGGTATTAAAATTATTTTTTAATATAATTGAATTCTCTTAGAAAATTTTATTAAAATAGTAGATTTTGAAAATCATTGAATTGAGGAAAACTTCTGAAAATAACTTATATTCGGAGAAGAATTTTATTATTTATTAAGTTTATTGAAATGTTGACGATAATTTAAAAAAAATTGTTATCATAATTGAATTTTTGCAATCATTTGTAAGTTCATCTATTTATGAAAATTGTAAACGCACTCTCTAAATCTGAATTAGTAGAAAGTTACTAATGAAATGGCAAAAAGTCGTGCACCAAATGATTTAGTAATATATTACTAACAAATAGTGAATTTTACTAATTGATTAGTAGATTTCTACTAACAATTAGTAGAACTGTTTTATTAATAGTCGATAAAACAGTTTTACTAATTCATTTAGTGAAATGAGTGACTTTTAATTAGTGAATTTCTACTAAAACATTAGTAAAATTTTACTAAGAATTAGTAATATTCTACTAATTGAAAAGGGGAAAAGTCGTCCATGAAAACTACTAAAAATTAGTCAAATAATTTTTACTACTTTCGGAGTAAATTTATTCCGAAAGTAGTAAAAGTTATCAGAAATGTTTTACTATAAAAGTAGTAAAAGTTACTTTATATTTTTCTCCGTGTACAATTATAATCGAATTCCTCGAAAAATGTAATTATTCTTAAACATTTTATTAAAACTCGTTCAAAGAATTCAATTATTTAAAAATTTGTTAATAAAATTCTTTATGGGAATACAATTTTAAGAAATAATAAATTATTAAAAATAGCGAATTTATAGAAGAAATTTCAGTTAAAACACTAATAAAAATTGAATTTTGGAGAAGTGACAAATGATTTAATTATTTTATTTAGAAATCCAATTATTTAAAAAATTTTTTGATGAAATTCTACACAAACAATATCGATTTCGATTTTTGTACGATTCAAGAATATCAGACCCACGAAAAAAGTTTTTTATCAAAGCATAAAAACTGCAAAGCAGTTTATGAGTACATACAAAATGGTTTTTATGTATATAATTACTCCAAAAGTAAAAATATTAATAAACTATTCAGTAAGAAAATAATATTTTAATTACTTCTCCATCTCTGTTAACATAAATTGTTTGAAAACACAAGTGTGAGCAGTGCGGCGGGAGCGGGCGCGGGCGTATTCCCGCGCGCTCGAGAGTTTGCGAATCAGTTAATTCCCGCGCGTCGTCAGAAAAATATGCATAACTTCTGTAATTTTAGAGGTTACTCACTTTTTTTTTTTTTAATTTACTCGTTAGAGTTTTGCGCATCACATGAGTATAGTTTGATTTTTTTCCGACATTGAGAACATACTTTAAATCGCAATTGTTTAAAATAATTGTTAATAACAATTAGAAATTTTTATTATACAGCAATTTTTTCAGTTGCACTTTAAACTACAGACTTTTAGCTTTAATTTCCAAAAAAAAAATTGAAATTATCTTCATTCGTTTCGGAGTAATAATGAAAAGAATAAAAAGTAACCTAAAAGTTTAACACCTGATAACTTTCAAAATAAATAAAATTTTTGAAAAATATTTTAGCGGGTAAAAGTTTACTCATATATCTATCAAAAACCATAGATAACTTTAAATTCGGGGACAAAAATTTTTCAAGTGGCCGGTTTCACTTATTTTGACCCCACAACAAATACAAAAAATTAAAAAAAAATAAATTGAAACTGAAATTTAAAAATTAAAACTTTTTTCTAATTAAAAAAAATTGATATAATATTATCTAATCCAGAAATATTAATAGTTAGTCAAATATTAATTTATTGTATTCACTATATTTTTATATTAAGCTAATGCGGAAATATTCAATTCCATATGTAAATTTTATACGGAAATCGGAAATATTTTCAACTGTTATGCATAATATCTACGTAATATGTTCTATTAAGTAATTCAATTTAATTAAGCAAATTATTATAAAGTAAATAAATTATTATTGTATCATATTCACCTCCGTAAAAATCAGGAAATTTATTTCGTATATATATAGAGTTGTTACTAAAATAATTGATATCAGAAAATTAATTTAAAAGTTAACAAAAGTTAAGAAATAATTAACAATTTTTTAAATACTGCAAATATTATAATTGCGAATTGAGAAAAATAAAATGTTGAAACTAATTCTTTCATTTATTGTAATTTTTACAATACTCGAGAATTTTCATCCAGTCAATGGATTCATTTTAGGAAATAGTAAGAACAATTTTGTAATAAATTTTTAATTTTTTTAAAAAGAATTTCTTACTTTATAAGTGTAAAAAAAATTTTCAAAATTATGAATTGAAGAAAAAAATATTTTTATTTTTTCTAATTTTTTTATTGTATTTAATAATTTAATTTTTTTATTATATTTAATTATTTAATTTTTGTTTATTGTATTTAATATTATTAAATTTTTTTACTGTATTTAATTATTTAATTTTTTTATTGAATTATTCAATTTTTTTATTGCATTTAATTATTTATTTTTTTATAATTGTTAATAAAATTTTTTTACTTCATAACGCAGATACAGTTAGGAATTATCCACTGGAATTAAATGGAAATGTAACTTTAGGGCATAATTATCTTGAAACAGGAGTAAGGTAAATATTAATACAATTTTTTTATCATTTTTTAATATTATTATTTATATTCTGTATTAGAATTATATTATATATTATTTTTATTATTATAATTATATTATTACTTTATTTTTGGGTTTAAAAATGTATTATTCAAAAAGAATAGAATTAATTAAAGAAGAAGTCTGCCTGCAGTTGCATACTTTAATTAAGATGATAAATTATTTATTCATTTTTTATTTATAATTATTAATGATGTTTAATATTATAAATAATTATTAGAATTAATTTATTAATTCTTAAATGAATTAATGAAGTTTGTTAACGTTGGCTCTGATTATTATTAATTCCCAACTTAGAAGAATCAGAGCGCATGTGCGAAGAGTGGGGGGTAATGTGAGTGAGAGCGAGAAACGTGTGAACTTCTCTGTCAACCACATTATTCTCTCTACTCCCTCGATTAAGGTCATTACACAATAAATTCTTTATTTCAGTCACAGTCGATCGAAAAGAGCACTTTGGAATTTGTTTTTCGTATTACGTTGCGGCAATGAATGTGGTGCCTTTTCCTACAACAATTATGGTTGCTTTTGTGGATGGGGTGGTTCTGGACAAGCTGTCGATGGCATTGATAAGTAATATAAATTTTTATTTTTTATAATTCTTTTTTTTTTTTTTTAACGAAGTATTTAAAAAGTCTTTCAAATATAGTAAATATTTTTTTATCATTCATCAACACATTACGTTTTTATTATATTCATCAATCACATTATATAATTATTTATATTTAAAAAAAAGAGACTAAAATAAATATTTATTTATATTATTCAGTTTTCACATGTAAATTTCAGTTGTTGTAAGCAGCATGACGATTGTTATGGCCGTGTTTCTTGTCCATTAGCCAAAGCATGGCATTACAGTTGGAGTTGTATCAATGGTAATCCAGTTTGCGGTATGTTTTGATAATTATTAACATTTTTTTTCATGTCAATTTATTAAGTAATAAAATTATTTCAATTTTTATTTTTGTGTGATGCTTCACTTATTATGCGTGAAAAATATTTTAGGTTATGTTTATTAATTTTTAAGTGAAATTACACAAAAAATATTAATGGTATTATTATTCATTTTTCAGACTATTATAATCATAATCATAGATTTACAAAATTTGAAGATTTATCATGGGGTGAACAATTATGCAGATGTGACGAATACTTTGCTAGATGTGTGAAAAAGTACGATTGTATCGACTCAGAGAACAAATGTAAAAATTTAGGTTATGAAGTAAATCAAACTGAATTTGTTCCCAAACCAGTAAAAGCAGGAACTACATGCGAAGCGTATCAATATCACTGGGTACTTCATCAGCATAGAAACTATAGTCGTGCCCATGGTCATTATCATTATTGGTATCATTATGTTTTATCAAATGATCCAATATAAAAAAATAAAGAATAAGTAAACTAAAATCTGTAATAGTAAATTGTAAATTTTTACATGAGAGAGAAAAGAATAGAAATATCTTCTCTCTCACATTTAAAAGCTTTCAGTTTACGAAAATTGTTGCGCGCGCATGTTTAAAGGCCTATCCACAATATTGTACCTGAAAGTAATTTGCGAACGCAAAGCATGAAAAGGACAGAAATAGTATGTCTGTATCTTTTTCTATCTCACGTTTCACGTTCACAATTCTATTTTCCGTTGGTCTTTAAATAAAACTCGAAAAGTTATTTAAAATATAGCAATAAAATAAATTATAAATAGTAATTGTAAATAATATTTGTAAATAGATAGCAAAGAATCTCGAGTTAAGATTGAAAAAAAATTAGAAATAAATTGTAAACAATCTACAATCAATGTTAAGAGTTAAAATAAACAATTTTTTAAACAAAATTTTCATTGTCCTTTTTAATTCAAATTCAATTTTAATACAAATTTTACTAAAACTTATATTTTTTAAATACAAAAAAAACATATATATTTATTTTATATTTATATTTACAGTCAAGCCTTTAATCCCAAAAATATTTTACTAAAAATTCTATATCTTTTCTTATAATTTAAAAAGTTTTACTAAAACATATTTTTAATGAAAGAAATTTTACCAATACTAGTTTTTATTAAAAATTTTAAAGCGTAAATTACAACCTCAAAGGTTGCCCCTTCCCTTTTCTTCTATAATTTCTTATCAAAAAGGTTTTTCTATTTTTAAGTTTGAGTTCATATACGTAAGTGTTCATTTAATTTAAATACGGAAATTAATAGTAATTGCGTCATAACCTTTTGTTATCTATGTAAAATTTGATGCTAATTAATTCAATTAGATTAAAATAAATTAGACTTTTTGTATGGAATAAATAAAAAAGTACAGTATCGTGTTTACACACCCATATAAACGCACGTAGAAAATTGTATGACATTCATTAGACAATGACACAAATATTTTAACAACTTGAATCAAAATTTCTGTAACAATTAAGATAAAATTTTTATTTCCTATTTTTACTATTATTATAATTATTATTTTCTATTCAATAGTTTTCGATTTCGTATATAAAGCGTTGCCTATTTCGATAAATGGCATCAAAGTCGATTTAGAAATTGAGTTAACAAATTACTGTTATTAAAAAAAAAAAAAATTTAAACTACAAGTGTTAAAATTTTGTAGAGTTATTAATTAATTAATTTATAATGTTTAAGCTGAGCATTCTTTCCATTATTGTAATTTTTACAATATTTGAAAATTTTAAATGTGCCAATGGATACGTTCTAGAAAATGGTAAAGACAATTAAAAAAGCCATCAATTTGTTTTTAAATTTTGAAATGAAATTATTATAATATAAAATTAGAATTTTTGAAAAAATTAATTGTCACATGTTGTTTTAATAACAATTTTTTTTTAACAGTTCCAAGCAACCATGAAATGGAATTAAATAGAAATGTAACTTTGGAGCAGGATCTTCACTTAGGACTTGGGTACATTTTTATGTTTTTATATTATTTAAATAATAAAAATCTTAGATTACTTATTATTTAAATTATGTGGCTTTTTAAAAAAAAATTCTTTTAACATTTTTATATTATTATTACTACTATAGCAAGGTTTTTTTTAAATTAAACTGTTTCTCATAAAAATAAAATATGAATTCTATTTCTGACAATAATTTCCTAACTTAACAAATAACTTAACAATTAACAATTAACAATTAACTTAACAATGAACAACTATCATAAAATTATTACTTAGAAATTATTTAATGAATAATTTTACTTAAATATTTCAAAATTTGAAATTTTATAAAATTTAAATTCTAATGAATTTAATTAGTAGGTAATTTAAAAATACTTAGATTTTTATGCAAAATATTAATAATTCAAATTCTTCATGAAATTAGTTAAATTTGTCAATATGTATTTGATTAATTTTATTAAAAATAATGGATTTATAGAAAAAATTTAGTTAAAGACATTTGAAAAAATTGAATTTTGGAGAAGCTTAATTATGTTCAAAATAAAAAAAATTCTCGTCAAAATCATAATTTAATAATAAATTCTTCTCCACCATCAAATTATTTTCAAAAATTTTCCTCATTTCAATGATTTTCATTATCTACTATTTCAATAAATTTCCCAAAAGAACTCAACTATTAAAAAAAAATTTTAATAAAATTGTATGCAAACATTTAATTATTTTCATAAATAATAAATTTTCTTTTATGAATTCAATTATTCTTATAAATAATAAATTTGTTTTTAGGAATTCAATTATTATTTTCATAAATAATAAAGTTCATCGCAGGATTTTAATTATTTTTAGTACAATTTTAATCGAATTCTTCGAAAGATGTAATAATTATTCTTAAAAATTTGATTAAAATTCGTCAAAAGAATTCAATTATTTAAAAATTTGTTGAGAAAATTCTTTATAAGAATTAAATTTTAAAAAACATTCAATTATTCAATAGCTAAATTATTTACTTTTGTATTTAAATAATTGAATAATTTTGAAAAGGTTTCAAATTAAAATATTTGAAAATTTGAATTTTCGATACTTTTAACTGTCAATTCTGAAAAATTAATTTTTTTGAAAAAGTTAAGTTTAATTTTTTTTTTTAAATAATTTAAAGTTTTTATTTTCTAATATATAATTAATAGAGAAGAATTTCCGAATAATCGAAATTTCGTAAAATTGAATTTTAAATTATATTTGAAAATTCTCAAAGAACGAATAATTTTACAATTAAAGAAATTCGTAAATAAATGTAACAGAACATTTTTTTGAGTAAAATTTTTTTCTTTATTTTCTAAAAATTCAAAGATTTTTAATTTCATTTTCAATTAAAATTTGTAATTGACAAATAGCATTTTTTAAACATTTTTCTCCCTTTATTTTTAAAAAACTTTAAATTTTATTAAAGCAATCGTAATTAAGAAATAGAAATGATGCAAATTATTTCCTTATGAAAATTGAGAATTTTCTACAAAAATATTAAGAAACGGAAATAAGTAATTTTTTTTCCCAAAAGAAAAGAATCAGTTTGTGAACAATATTGTTATTGAGAAATAAAAATTAAGCATATATTTCCTATTTCTTAATCATAATTTTTTTTAACAATTAACATTTTTCTAATATTTTTTTATAAATAAAAAGGAGGAAAATTTGCATAATTTAGATCAGTCCAAGGAAATTTGTTATAAAAAAGCATATAATAAACAAAATTTATTTGTTAATCATAATTTTGTTTAAATTTTCTAATTTCAAATATTATTTTATTATTAAATTATGAAAAATACCTGCATTATTTCGATTTGTCAAACAATATTTTCTAATGAGAAAAAACAGAAGCATACACAAAAACTTACTTCAAACTCAAAGTGTGGACAGACAGAATTAATGAAAGAATAAAATACGAAGATTATTCTAGTTAATAATTATTATTGATATTATTTTAATTATTATTACTGTTATTTTTATTATTTAAAATATTATTTTTTATTGTCATTATTTAAATTATGATTATTGTTATTTTTATTATTTAAAATATTATTATTTTTATTGTCATTATTTAAATTATTATTATTGTTATTTTTATTATTAAAAATATTATTATTTTTATTGATATTGTTGTTATTTTTTCAAAAAGAATAGAATTAATTTTTATTCATTATTTTATTCTTAACTTAGAAGCGGAAGCGGAGCCCAAGCGTCATGGTGGGGACAATGAGAGCGAGAGAGAGAAACGCAAACTTCTCTGTCACTCTTATTATCCCCACTCCAGTGCATGCGCTCCGAATGTCCACGATTAAGTGCTTTTAGTATAATAATTATAGAAGTACGAATTAAATATAATTTTTAAGCTTGCAAAAATTATATTAAAAATTGCTTTTAATTAGTCACAGACGATCCAAAAGAGCCCTTTGGAATTTGTATTACGTACTAGACTGTGTCAGTAACTGTGGACCATTTTCCTACAATAATTATGGTTGTTTTTGTGGATGGGGTGGTTCTGGAGAAGCTATCGATGGCATCGACCGGTAATTACTTTTTGTTTCTCAGAAAAAAAGAATTTATATTCAAATACTTTCTTTGTAAGCGTAGCAATTGCTACCTTAGGAACTTATTTATTAATAAATATTAAATAAGTTAATAAAATAATAAAAAATATATACAATTTCAGGTGTTGTCAGTTACACGACGAATGTTATGGAACTACTTCTTGTCCACTTGGCAAAGTATGGAATTACAATTGGAGATGCCAGGGAAATGAACCAATTTGTGGTAAGTTGAAAAAATAATACGTTTTCTAGATTAAAATTTTTGTTTTAAATACGAATTTAGATCTCTGTTCGTATTATAACAATGGAAACGATAATTGTTTAATGAAAAAAGAATTTTTTTCAGATCATGATGAAGAGGATAGATTTGAAAAACTTTCATGGGGTCAACAATTATGCAGATGCGATCGAGACTTTGCTAAGTGTATCGCAAGATTTGATTGTCAAGATATTAAGAGATCTTGTGGTGATAATATAAAGCGTCAATTTATTCCTAAACATAATAGAACTACGTCTAGTTGTTCAAAGAATCATATTCACTGAAATGTAAATAAATTTTTTGTACAGCAATTATAAATTTTACTATTGTCAATATTACTATTGTAAATGTTAGTATTGTAAATGTTACTATTGTAAATGTTACTATTGTAAATGTTACTATTGTAAATAGAATAAAAGAAAGAAAGAAATCTTGTAATTTTATAAAATAAGAAATATTTCGCAATTAAAAAATAATTACAAAATTACTATTAATTAGAAAAATGAGAGTCCTATTGCCTTAATGATGAAAAGTATAAATTTTATGTACTTATTTCTCTCGTTTTTTTTGCGGAAATTGTTCTTGACAGTAGAATTGAAAAGTGCTTTTGAGAGTTAACATAAAAGCAAAAGCATGTAATTTACTAATTTATACATGTCCCGTGAAACACATATATGAAGATAACTCTCCTTTTTATTATGAATGACAAAGGTCCAGGTCTCTGTGCCAAGATCCCAGGAGGAGAAGATAACAATCGATTTGCGACAAAAAGATTTTTATCTTACGTTTAGGTGAGAAAAAAATCTCACAAGATTTAAAGTTGTCATAAAAAATTTTAATCTTACTTTTTAATTAGTTTTTCTATAATTGGTTTTATGAACTTAATTTTATTAATTAAATAAAATAGAACTTAACTAAAATTTAAGTACCCATTTTTATTTTAGTTTGAAAAATTATTTTATTTCTTTATAACTAATGAAATTTTATTACTAATTATTATTATTTTTTATAATTTAAAAAGAACGTAATTGTGGTTCATGAACTATTAAGATAAAATTTTGAATAGTCAACTTTCTCCCAAAGAATAAAACTTTCCATTTCGTCTGCATTTCACGTAAGGAAATATATCGAACGATTTACATTTTTTTTTTATTTCACGCTCTGCTTCATACTATTAAAACGTGACGTAGATTTTGAAATTCCACGGGCACTTGACTTCTTTAAAGAATTTTAAATTTTGATTCTAAACTCTTTTTTTCCCTTTACATATTCTCATTAATTCTCATCAATTTTCCCGATGTTGAAAACTTTTTCACCAAAATGAAAAAGATTCAAAATTGGAATTTTTAGAAAAATATAATTTAAAAATAATGAATATAAATGTATAAATAATTGTTCAAATAAATGTATAGTCATTCTATTTATAATAAAACAGTGTATTTTTTGTTGTATAAACAAATTAAAATGCAAAATTAAAAATATTTTCAAATATGCAACAAACCCTTAACCTTTAAGATTAAAAAGAAATTCACAAAGTATTCACGCCTCCCGTTAAGTAAACACTTCTGTTTTTATACTTTTTCGATATGTCCTCCTCAATCTGTGAATTGAAATAATTACTTGTTAATAATTACTAAAAAATTAATTTAATTAATTTAATTTAATTACTAAAAAGTATTTAAGTTCTAATAGAAAATTAACCGACAGAAATTTTTCTTCTGTTCTTGCTATTTTATAAATTTTCCAAACACTTTATTAAGAACACATTTTCACCTGAAATGAAATTACAAATAAAGGAAGAAATTCAAATAAAATTTGGTAATTGAGGAAAAAAGAAAAAGTAACTAAAAATTGTCCAACGAAAAAGTTTTCGAAATTAGAAAAACAATGTTTTTCTAATTTCGAAAACTTTTTCGTTGGCCAAATTTTTTTGTAGAAGTTGAAAAAGTAATTTTTATTTTATAATTCTTACCTTATTTTGAAGTTCCTTAGTCCTTTGAACTACTAATTTTAACATTGGTTGAATATCGACAATTTGCTGTCGAGTCTCATCCTTCTTCTTTTGCATCGTTGTTTGTAAACTCTTCATTTTTTCAACCATAGTCAATTTCTGCTTTAAAGTCGCTGTCAATGTATCCACATATCTGTAAAAAAAATTATTTTTATTTCTTCAAAACAAAAATTTATTTTCTTTATCAATTTTTAATTTTTAATTAATATTAAAAAAATTACCGAGGTGAATGTTTAATATTGTAAAGATGTTGAATTCTCGAGTCCAACATTTCCGTTAAAATAATTTGTAAATTGTCCAGCATGTTTTGTGTACTGTCCAAGGTTGCCAATTGAAGAATTGACGAGGCTTCTTGCATTTGACTCATGGTTAACAAATTTTTATTATTGTCACTTTTAAATTCGTAGAGTCTCAATTTCAGGAATGCCTCCAACTAAAAAATATTTATTTTTGTAATATAAATATTAATATTATTTGTAATATTATTTTGTAATAAATAAAATATTTATTTTTGTATTTATTTTTTCAAAATGAAAAAATTTTCTCCTGTACCTCAAAAAGTTGATCGATAAATTCATTTCTCGTTGAGGGATTGTCCAAGACTGTGAGAGCTTCCTTTCCAGTAGCAACTCCACCGTCGTGACCGTCTGCCTCGACAACAATTCCCGATTCGAGCGAAATATTATAATCAATTTCACCTTCTCCAATTTGCTCTACATTGACATCGCCCCAATCAATATCACCCTCGGCCGCTAAATTAACATCGCCAAAATCAATTGCTCCATTCAAATCCAAACCACTGATATTTCCCTCCTCCTTCTCATTATCACCAAAATCTATCTGCATACGGAAAAAAAATGTTAATTCCTTTTTTTTGCAATATAAATTTCTTCCTTAAATCTAAAAATTTTAATCGTACCCTATTTCCTTGAATAGTTAAAATTTTGTAAAACTTAATTGAAAATAATTCATTTATTTCATATATTTCAAGTATTTTGTTATAATTTTTGAAAAATCAACTTTTGAAGAATTTTAATTGCAAATTTTGAAAATAATTGAATTATCCAAAAATTTTAATGAAAAATCTTTAAAGGTAAATTTAAAAATGAAAGTAAGCTTCTAATTTTTTAAAATTCATGATTTCTAATATTTTCAATTACATATTTCCAAAAATAATAATATTTTAGAATTATTTTTAACATTTTTTGAAGAAAACAATAATGTTCAAAATTTTTAATTTAAATTCATCAAAAAGAAATTTATTTGGTTTTTTAAATTATACAAAAATTCTTTTAAGAAATACAATTATTTTCGAAAAATTACATTAAAAAAATAAAAATTTTGAAAAATCATGGTCCTGTTTATAATTAAAATTCTTCCAAAAATTTGATCATTTTTATTTATACTTTTCAAAAATTCAATTATTTTTAAAAGATTTTACCAAATTTCAACAAAATGATATCAATACTTGAATCAAATAATAATTTAATCCTAATTTTGGTATCAATTTGAGACAAATTGGTATTAGTTTGATACCTTTAAGAAAACAATGGCAAAATTGACGTGTAAGATTGCTTTAAAAGGGAGTTTTTCTCAAGAAAGCACGAACCTTGTCTTAGTTTTACACAGCAATGAATAACATCTTGACATGAAATACCGTTAACAAGTTTCGCGCTCAATGAGCATTTTTTTTAAATTTTCCAAACATTTTATTAAGCACCAATTTTTGGCAGCTTTTTACTTTTTGCCTTACAGACAACAGGGATTATTTGAAAATTCCTTACATTGTCATCGAATTGACTTTCATCATCGAGACTAATATCCAATGGAGTTTCAATAACAGACAATGGCGGTTCTCCATAAATCCATTCATACGTTGTAGTATTTCCTTTTTCTGCAAAGGAAAAAATAAATTTAGAAAACAAAAAACAATTCATATAATAATTTGTTTATTAATTAATTAATATAATAATAATAATTTGTTTTTTTTCTTACCAACAACATATTGCACAAGTGAAATACAACCACCGCTGTGTTTCCTTCCAAGTGTAAATTCCACAAAAGCATTATAAAATTCAACAACATTTCCTAGAGATTTTGTTTTCTTCGCTACGCGTTTATAGATTTCCGGAAGTTCCGTTAGTCTTTCAACTAATTCCTTTTTTATACAATTACCATTTATTCCCAATTGTTTACAAGAGGTGTTAAATTCCGAATGGGCAATATTTTCCGATTTCTTGTATTCGATTTCCTTTTTCTCTAAATCCTGTAAAAGTAATATATTCATTAAAAATACAAAAAAATTATTTTAAAAAAAGGTAATATGTTTAATTCAATTTTTTTCACGTTTTGTATTTGTTCCAATTTTTGAATTTGCTTCTTAAAGCCTGGAACCTCGTAATTAATGTTTCTTATTAACATTTGTGCAGCTTCGGCAAGATAGAGATTATCCTTCTCATAAAGTTTGACAATTTCCTGCCAATCTTTCATTCTTTGCGATCCATAACGACCAAATAAATTTTTCGTATCGGCTTCAGTCTCTTTAAGAATCTCAACAATCTTCTTGCAATGAAAATAATTTATGTCTATAAAAATATTATAAATTCTTTACAATTTGTAATTAATAATTAATAATAATTTATTAATTGTTTTAAAACTAAAATTTATAACAATGGAGTTACACTTTTTATGCTTATTTAACACTAGACATTAAAATACAATAATTGACGTTCGCATTCTGATACTCTTTTTAAAAACAAATACAGGGTTGCTAAGCTTTTGCTCATTTCCAATTCCCTGAATTTTCCAGGTTAAAAAATGTAATTTTCCCTTGAAATCAAGACAAAATTCTTACTTCTCCTTGACTCTAAAGAATGTTCTCATTCAGTTTAAAAATTATTACTCAGAAAAATGTTCCATTGCTTCTTTTTCAAATAAATATTTAATCATTATTATTTTTTCATAAAAATTAAGATCTTCAAAAATTTTTAATTCAAACATTTTTGAAATTAAACAATTTTCAAATTGGCGAAAATAATTTATTGATTGTATGTAACGTCGGTCTTTGTAGAATCGGTCTGTGGTTAATTAAAAATTGGAAAAATTAATTTATTGTTTTTATGTAGGGTTGGTCTGTGTAGTGTCGGTCTGTGGTTAATTAAAAATTGGCAAAAAATTATTTATTGATTGTATGTAGGATCGGTATTTGTAGAGTCGGTCTGTTGTTAATTAAAAATTGGAAAAATTAATTTATTGTGTTTATGAAGGGTCGGCCTGTGTAGAGTCGGCCTGTCGTTAATTAAAAATTGGCAAAAATTAATTTGTTTTTTTTTATGTAGGGTCGGTCTGTGGTTAATTAAAAATTGGAAATATTGATTTATTGTTTTTATGTATGATCGGTCTGTGGTCAATTAAAAATTGGCGAAAAATTATTTATTGATTGTATGTAGAGGCGGTCTGTGTAGAGTCGGTCCGTAGATGATTAAGAAAATTAATTTGTTCTTATTATGTAGGACCGGTCTTTGTAGAATCGGTCTGTGGATGATTAAAGTTTTGGATATTTAAATTCGAAGTACAATTATAGTTTGTAGGGTCGGTCTGTTGAATTTTGTTCTTTAATTATTTGTCTACATTAATACAGTTATGTTTTGTAGAATCGGTCATTGATGAGTTTATCTTTGTGTAGAATTGAGCTTTGTATTATTGGTCATGTAGAATCGGGAAAAAGGTGAAACATAAAAATCATATAAAAACACTGTCTAAATAAAATAATTTTTTTTTCATTTTTGTACAATTTTTTAAAATACTTACGTGTTCCAGAAAGGAGTTTGGCAATTTCCTCATGAATCGGCATATCCTGAATGGCATTGTTAATTTTTTCCCTAATTGACAAAATGTGAGTTTGCCAGTCTTTTTTGCAATGTCGACGATTTAATAACCATTCCAATAGTTTACTTGAATTAATATCAATCGGTAGATTTTGTTCCTGAAAGAAAAGAGAAACAGTTAAATTTCTTGATAAACCGGAAGTTTATATTGTAGAATAAATTAATTACCTCCATATTTAATATTTTCTATTAATTGTTTTTTTTAAAAAGATAACTACAGTTTCCAGCTGTTTGACGTTTTGTTTACGAACTTTTTCTCACTTTTCTACCTTTTCTATATATAAAACAAGATTTTTAAGGTTATGTTCAAATATCCAGAGGATCGAGAGGTAAGGAGGTGGATTAGACAAACAACTACTTACCCGGCTGTCTTAAATGGACACGTATTTCCGTCTAGAGAAAGTTATAAATTATAAAAATTCATCATTTAGAAAAATGACAGAAACAAGTCTTATTTATAGTAAATTTTATTACTTTTTAACCTTTTAAACTAAAATAAACGTATATTTACATTTACTTACCATATTTCAAAATCCCCTTCACTCTGAAGTTGTCTACTTGTTTGCACATAGTTTCGATACTTGTCATCTTCGATATATCGAAATGTACCCAGAACATCGGATCATTTTTGTTTTTGTTCTTGAAAGTGTATTTATTTTCTCTCTCGAAAGTTTTTAATATTATTAAAAGTTGTGTGTTTATTATTTAAAAAAAAACAAGTGTGGCGACGCATCGACAAGTCTACATAAGTCTTTCTTGTAAGTAGAATTTTTATTAATACAACAATGTAGAAAATAAAAACATTCGACAAAAATTCAATTGTCAGTATACACGTGTTAGCGAGCGAATGAAAAAAGAAAATAATAATCGGCTTTTTAATTGTTTTCCAATTAACAATTTACGTGAATATGGCAATTTTTTGTCGTTTCGCCTTTTTGTTTTTTTTTAAATTTTCACTGCAGGAGTGAAAAAATAGTAAAAATTGAAGGTTATGATTTTCTATAATACAGTTATTAGAATAATACAAGTTTATTATGTTGAAAAAAAAGATAACGGTTTTTTTCGTCATTTTGATACATACGAATGGAAAGATCAAAATATTTTTATATATTGACATAACCTAAAAAATTAAGTAGAACAAAAAGGATTTTTATTCTTTTTCCAAAAGTTAACATATTTTTAAACCAAATATTTAACTTTGGAATTAATTTATTATTTAATTTTGATTTGAAATATAAACTATTGTAGAGAATATTTCTTTTAATGAAATTCTATATTTTATTTTCACATCGAAAATGGAAAATAATTAAAATTGGCAAAATTAATTAGCGTAATTTATAATAAAGAAAAAATTTCTTTGAGGTTATGTCAAACTCCACTATAAATAATTTTATTATTTATTTATTTATAAATCCAGAAAAATTTCCTGAAATTTATTTAATATAAATATTTATTTATTATTATTAATAAAAATATCAAAGGATTGCAAAAAAGAATAAAGTTAAAGTTTGAAAATTTTCTATTTGGAAAAAAAATTAGTGTTTTAAAAAATAATAAAAAGACGAAAATTTAAACAACTGTTTTAATTATTTATTACAAATCGCATACACAAGATATCAAAAAAGCGATACAAATTTTCGAATAAAATCACTTTTTTATGCGGTTTTTTCCCAAAAAATATAACTTGCAGTCTGTCGATGTTCTACAAGAGAAATAAATATAGGATCTCAAATGATTTTTTTACACCTTTTTTTGTTGTATATATAAGTGAAAAACTCGACACTATGTGAGAGCACCTTCAATAATGTCTACTTTTTTTTCACCTTCTTTATAAATTAATTAATTAATTAATATTCAAGTTACACACATGACACGCATTTTCTTATATGAAAAAATTAAAAATCCAGTCTATTTTTTTTTTTTTTTACTTTTCATGATTGGATTTCAAAAATAACAAAAAGGATTTCTCATAATACACACAATTAACAGCAATAAAAAAAAGAAAAAAAAATGACATTTTCTATTTTTTTTTAAATTTAAATTTACATTTTCGAAAGTGATTGATATGGTTTCTTGTCGGTGAAGAAATTTTTCAAAATATACACTTGTCCAATACTGATTATTAAAATTGCGAGGGTCTCTTGTAAGGACCACCAAAGTACGCGTTCATTTAAGTCTTCTGCTCTTTTACGTCCTTGCGCTTCACGTAAACGATGATGAGTTTGTAGATCGAGAATTGTCGATAGACTCTTGTGAATTTCTTGCGATGACGATTCCATCTGGAATACATTTAAGAAACAATATTATACTTTAAATGCTATTTCAAATATTTTAAATATTATTTAAAGTATTAATATTCAACTATTTTTAAAATATTAATATTAAACTATTTTTTAAGTAATAATGTTAAACTATTTTTAAAATATGAATGTTAAACTATTTTAAAAATTTTAAATATAGATTATTTTAAAAATATTAATGTTATAACTATCTTTAAAATTTTAAATATAGTTTATTTTAAAAATATTACCATTGAACTATTTTAAAAATATTAACATTAAACTATTTTAAAGTATTAATGTTATACTATTTTTAAAATATTAATGTTATACTATCTTCAAAATATTAATACTAAACTATTTTTTAAATATTAATAACTAAAGTATTTTTTTAATAGTAGTTCGGCCCTAGTGACCGAACCTTAAGACAAAATTATATTTTAAATATTATTTAAAAAATATTAATACTAAACTATTTTTATAACTATTTTTTTGTTCGGCCCTATAGTGACCGAACCTTAAGACCAATGTTCAGCTCACAACTAATTTTTTTATAATTAGCGTAATTATATATTGCAATAATTACTATATTTAAATGTATTATTTAAATAAAATAATTGTCTAAAATATTTTTAAAAACTTAAATAAAAATATTTAAGTTTTTATAAATATTTTATATTGTTTTATAAGATTTCACCTGAGTCATCACTGTTACGTGTTCATTAACTCCGGGCAGAGGTTGTTCCTCGCCGACCTGGAAATCCATATAAACGATTTTATGTGAAAATGTCGAGAATTCATTGCTGAAACAGGCTTTGTAGGGTCCTGACGTTGATGGCGAAAAAGTGTAAGAATCAAATTGTGATTTCACTTGACGATAAATAATTTCCTTATTCGGCGCTTCTAGCGTCACATCCACATCATATTGACCTCCGGTTACAACCTGTCGCATAAAAATGAATTAATCTCCCAATTAAAAGAAAAATAAATATTAAATTTAAAACTTAAACTATTTAGAATATTTAAAAATTAAACTATTTGGAATATTTAAAATTTTCCCATAATACTGAACTAAAAGAAAATTATCTGGGGAAAAATTAAATTATTCCTTTGTCATATTCTTATCGCGGATAATTAACAAACACATGTAAATTGAAAATTTTGTACATGTGGCACTTTAAACATTAACAATGAATTTTTAAAACTTTTTTCCTTCCTGTTTTGAAGAGGAAAAAAAAAAGAATCTTCTAAATTTTTCTCCAGTTAAAGAGGAAAATATTTTCCTGTTTGAAAATTTTATAGTAAAATAAATACCTAACAATTTTTTCCAACTGAAAGTGACATTTAAAACTATTAAAAAAATAGAAAAAGGGGATCCCCCTCCCCTTTTTAAAAATTAAATTTACCTGAAATTCTAGAGTAGATGAAATATTTTTTTCAATATCCTGATAAAAGCATTGCTTTTCATTGTCGGGCAATTCGAAGGTTAACTCGATGCCACTGACATGTAATATCGTGGCAAGAAACGAGATAAAAAGAAAACACACTGACCAAAAGTTCATTTTTTTTAAATTTCCTTGTCGAAAAAGAATAAAATTTTTCTTTAATCTAATCTCCTTATTAATTAGAAGACATTTATATATAAATCACAAATTACGTTTTATTATTTTTCACTGAAAAAAAACCCGGGTTTTTTAACAAAAATAATCACACGCAAGACAGGAGAACTTTTATAACGTGGCCGGATATTATCTCCTTTCTGCTATACAAACATTTTATACCTGAAAATGCCCATTTTTGTCTAAATTCACGTACGTGTCGTCTGCTTCGATATTCGCGCGGGAATTTTAAAAAGTTATAGACAACATCCATTTTTTATTATTATTAATTTGATGAATTTTAATTAAAAATTTTAAACATGATTTTTTTCAGCAAAATATTAAAAATAATATTTTAAAATGTAATTATTTTTTGTATTCATTTGAATTTTCGGAAATTTGTAATTGAAAATAGAGAAAATTATAAATTTACATTCAAAGATTTTTGATAATTCAATTATTGCTGACCCCCCCTACCCTCCCCCTAAATGTCTTACGTATAATTTATGGACGGCCCCTTCTGAAAAAATAGTAAATAACTTTAATTTTTTACTGGAAAGGCATTCTAATGTAAAATCGTTTTATTGCTTTTGAAATTTAAGTTTATTAATTATTAAAACTCTTAATAAACAATATATCTTTTTTTTATATTAATCCCTTTTATACAATAAATCACAGTTTATTTTTATCCCTATCTCTCACCCCCCCCTTTCATACATGAATGTTTTTTTTCTAAAACGAAATCAAAATTATGAATATAAATTATTTCCTTAAATTAAATTTTTGAAAACAATTCATTATCATAAAGAAAATGTAGCACTTTTAAGGTTGGAAATTTTTTCTCTTATAATATTTTACTTTTTTTTATATATATGGAAAAGAAAAATATTCTTGTTTTTGGTCTTGGATGCTTGTCTGAAATATTCTTTTTATTTCTTTTACGTTTTATCATTTTTGTTGGTTCATTTTCTTTGTACTTGTGTAAAATTTTATTCATACGGTAAAATATAGAATTTTAAGAGTTCAAAGCATCTTTAAAAAAAATAGTGAATACATAGTAAAAAATACTTTTTTTCCATTTGAAATGCTATCAAAAGAATTTCTGTTTATAAATTCTTAGATGAGAAGGAAAAATATGATACATTCGACATATAAAAAAAAACTTTGACGAATAATTGTTATTTTTCGAATGTTTTAGTTTAAAAAAAATTAAACATTTATGCGCAATTCATTAATTTTAATTGAATTAACGATTATGTTATTTTTAAATAATATTCTAAATAAATATAACATTTTTTTAAACCAAAATTTTCGAACAATTGACAGATTATTCAAACGAAAAATGAAATTTTAAACAGTAGTAGGTGTCTCTTATATTCTTTTTTTTAAAACTCTTAATGTAAAAATTCTTTTCTGTGAACAAATTCGGCACTCTCGATTTCATCCTCCTCGAGGAGTTTATTGAGATTAGTGAGAACAATTTCCTTAAATTTTCTCCGTCTTTTTGCCGTTAATTTCGCGACATCGGGCATTAAACTTTTAAAAAAACTCCAATCGGGATTTTCTTTATCACTCGATGATTTGACTTCTGTTAGTAAATGTTCAATTATTGGTCCAAGAACATCGTCATTAATAATTGTGGGTTTAATTATTTTTGATATTGAATTACTGGCACGTTGTTGTTGTTGTTGCTGTTGTTGACCAGTTGATGTTGGATCTTCATATTCAATTTTTGAATCTAATTGTTCATGTTCAACTTCCTCTTCGTTCTCGTATTCAATAACTTCCTCTTGATCGAGACTATTAGTTTTCTCCTCCCAATATTCAACCGTATTATTACTTGTACTACTTGGTTTATGTTGATTCATAAAATTATATAAAAAATCCATCGAATCGGCTAAATACCATTTTCTTCGTTTACGACCACTTGAGCCTGAATTTCGCGTTTTTCCATCGCGCAATGCACGTGCATAAGAATTTCGAAGTGATGCCCATTTTGCCTTGCATTCTGCAACTGAAATTTGTTTTATATTTAAAAGTTGTAAAAATGTAGCATATTTACAAAAAAAAATTTTTAAATTGATGATATTTTCGTTTTTATAAACCGGTTTTTATCAAATTTTGAGGTTATGTTAGAAATGTAGATTAAGAGCTTCGATTTTGAGCTTTAATTTCAAAATTCTTTCAATTCTATTTATTATTGCAAAGTATCTTAAGAGCCTGCTTAAGAGCGAAAATTAAATTTTGACAGATAAATTAAGTACATAGAGGTCCAACGACGAGATTCAAATCAGCAACAACTTTTTGGTAGAGGGGTTAGGCTATAAACATGTAAAAAAAATTCTAACCTGATTTATGCATTTCTTGAGCAACTTCCTCCCATAATTTTTCCAGGAGGCTCCGACTTCCGTGTTCCATCATTGTTGAATCGTAAATTGCACGTTTTGATTTAACCAAATTTATTAATAATTCTGCCTCACAATCCGCCATTGCGATCCTTCAACAAGCAACACAAATTATTACCGTTCGGATCACGAAAATATTCAAATTATCTACACTGAACGATATAGTATAAACAGTAAAGTTTGTCACAATTAACAGCAATAATTTCTTTTCAATATTTTTTTTCAACGGATATCATTTTATTTTTAATTGATTTTTTAAGTGACTTGGATTTTTTTTCATTTACAAAAGCAGACGAGAATACACAAATGGAACTATTGTGCTGTGCATTTCCATGAGGCACGCTTGCCGAGCTGCTCCGAACGGTTCCGATCTAACTTCTCGTGTTGTGAACATTTTACCAGTGACGTAAGTATTTCGTTTTGCGCCCCGCAGGATCGAATTTATTTGTGGGAGAGAAATATTTCGAGAATACCCGCATGATGGAAAAAATTTGTTTTGCTCTTTTTTTAATATTTTTTTTCTTTTTTGTTTTCTTTTATACATTTTTTCCCTCTGAGAATTAAAAATGTTTGAAATTAGGTTTCATTTGACAATTGTAGAGACTAAAAGAGAGTTTTATGTAAATCGACAATAAAAACAGAGTAACCGAAGAAGAAAGTAAAGTCAACTTCACAGTGTAAGTAAATTTTAATTATACGTAATATTTAATAATTAGTTAAATATAAAATAAATATTTATTAATTAATTAAATATAAAATAAATATTTATTTATTTCTCTTATTTTATACTAATAAAAAATTTGTTTCAGCCTGGAAGAATTTCTGCACCGAAGACTCAACGGAAATGAAGATCCTCAAGAATATAACATTCCTTGAAATAAACAAAAATAATCAAGGAATCATTTGAAAATTTTCATCAGTATGACTTTGGCATGCATGTCGAACATCATCTGGGAAAAGTTTTTCAAATGCTCTACAGACTGTAAAAATATGTTTTATCAATTTAGAACCAATTTTTGGAGAAAATTTTCTATTTTTCTACCTGAAAATTAGCTCTATAATATAGAAACTTTCTTTTTACAGTGCTGGGAAGGTTTTTGTAGTAAAGACAAATCGTAATAATATAACAAGAAGAAAACTCAACGCCCAATTTCGCATTGCACGTAAGTTTAAAGGACTTATTTTTAAATCTACTTTTTGTCTCTATATTCAATTAAAAAGTGATAAATGATTGTTATTCATATTATAACTTTCTTTTATTTCTGTTTAATTGATCGTTGTTTGAAATTCATTTAGATAAAATAATATTGCAAAATTAATTTAAATTATTTAGAAGCTAATTTAATTGTTTAAAATTATTCTAAAATTAATTAACATTATTTTAAAAGTAATTTTAATTGAAATTAATTTCCATTACTTGAAAACTAATTTTTTAAAATAATTGAATTTTGAGGAAGAATTTTTTTATTTATAAAGATAATAATTGGAATTTTGTCTAGATTTTTTTGTAAATTTTGAACATACATAATTGAATTTTGTAATAATAATTTTATTACTTTTGAAAATAATTGAATTTCTGCAATTATTTGTAACTTCTTCAAAATTCAATTTTTTAGTGTTTTTAACTAAAATTCTTCTATAAATCCATTATTTTTAATAATTAATTAGATATATATTGACAAATGTAACTAATTTTAGAAGATTTTGAAGTATTAGAATTCTTCAAAAATCTAAGTTCATTAAAATTTCTAATTAAATTCATTAAAAATTGAAATTTTATAAAATTTTAAATTGAAACCCTTTGAAGTTCATTTATTTATGAAAATTGTAAACGCAACTTTTTTGAAATTGAATTAATTTTTAAATATTTAAGTAATACTATTCATTAAATTTATTTATTTTATGATATAGTTCAAGATTTAAATTATTTAAAAAGAAATTTTTGTCGCAGAAATTGAATGTTTTGTATTAGAATTCGTGGTAGTTTTATAGTTTATGAGTCAAACAAAAAAGAAACAAAAATTCAGAATTTTCTTATGAATTCTAAAAATTTAATTTTTTTCAGAACTTTTAATAAAAATTTATGACTTTGCTCTGAATTTCCTATGTCAGAATATATGATTATTATAATTATAATAATATTAAAACTATATATGTGACGCGATCTTCACCCAGCTGAAAAATCTTGTACAAAGATCGTGTACACGATGTTGCACAAGACCATGTACAGGAACATTGACCCGAACCTACACAAGATAAGCAAGTGAACTTGTAAAAGAAATTGGAACAAAGAACATGAAGAAGAACGTGTATACAAGAACATGCATGTGTACATTCTTGAGTAGCTTTTGAGTTCGAGAACATCTAAATTTTCTTAAATTTTAAACCTAAAACCAACGGTTTTTTAATACACACACAAACATGTGCATGAACAGGTGCATGTTCGCCTAGATGTTCTCGAACTCAAAAGCCACTCAAGAATGTACACGTGCATGTTCTTGTTCATGTTCTTGGTTCCAATTTCTTGTACAAGTTCACTTGCTGATCTTGTGTAGGTTCGGGTCAATGTTCCTGTACATGATCTTGTGCAAGATTGTGTACACGATCTTGTAGAAGATTTTTCAGCTGGGCAGAAAGGGACCTTAGATCCAAATCAGTTTAAGGTTATGTTAGTTTTACTTTTTAGTTAATTAAAAGTTTCTTTTTACTTACTGCAATTTAAAATCAGTGTTTATTAAATACTTTAGTTGTAATGAAGACTTAAATAACAATGATTTATATTGACAGTTGATCCTTTTTTTTGTATTTTCATTTTAAAAATTTCAAACATAACCTATAATTTTTTGCTTCTAAGGTTTATCATTGAATCGGTATGAAAGATATCTAAAATTTTCAGATATTCTAAGATATGAAACCTCTGGTTCAAGAATGCAAAATATATTAAGATCGCTTGAAGATAAAAATGCTCTTTACTTATTAAGACAACGTAATTTTTATTTAACTAAAATTGTTATACAATTAAAATTAGCAAATAAACATTATTTTAGATTTTCATGTAAGGGTAACTCGTACAGCTGGGATCAGGAATCAATTTGTATGGTTTGCAATTTGAAGGAAAGGGAAACATTATATCATTTTTTGTTCGTTTGTCCAATTTACAATACATACAGAAATTTTTATTTGGCAAAATTGGGATTGAGTGATGAATACAGTGAAGCGATGACACAGATGTGTAATGCACCCGATGAAGAATGTATTAAAAAGATTTGTTTTTACATAATAAAATAGTTTGTTGTTGAGTTCTTTCATGTTGAATGAGTAATATAAAAATTAAAAGCTGATATTATCAAATATTGTAAACGGAATTCTTCTGTTACAAAATGTAATATTTTATAGAGCAGAATAAATTAAATTAAATATTATTTTTTAAAATTATATTGTTAAATTATTTTGTCCGTCTGATGACAAGTGCGTACTAAAGAAGACAAAAAGTGCATGGCAAGTAGTCTGCGCCCTTAATGTAGAGTCTGTTCTTGACAAAGCACGAGTGACATGAGTTCGCTTCGCGATGGCCTTTGTGGGTATGAGGTGGGGGGTTAAGAGAGTAAGAGAGAGAGAGAGAGAAAGGAAGTAGAGGTTGAAACAGGGGTGGCTTTTGGTCGCGTGGTATCACGTAGAATGCACTACAGTGAGTACCTAAGTACTTGGGGTGTACAGAAGGTGAGGTATATAGTAGTAGAAGGAGGAAATAATTTCAAGAGTAGGGGAAAACGCGGACGGTCCCTCGTCACGGCGGGAAAGCTTGCTTTTGTACCGCACAGTACAGCTAAGTTGATCCAAGTGGCCACATGGCACCAGTCAAACAATATTTCAGTTAAAAAAAATAGTACATTTCTTTTTTGAGTAGACATTTTTTTTTGCGTGAATCCCCAGTGTCTCTTGTTTTAGTGCTTGTGAACTTTTTTCTTAAAAAAAAACAAAAAGTGGTTCTGTTTTTATTTATACAAGGATTTTTATTTTTTCACCTGGTTCTTTTGGCATTCAGGTTTGTTTTTTCTAGTGAAATAATTTTTTTCAGGGTTGTTTTTAATTTCGAATTAAGTTTATTTGATTCTAGTACTATTAGATCTGTTTTAAATTCTAAGGCAAGGGTTTATAACATTTTTTATCTTTTTACAAAATTTATAATTTTTTTGACATTTTAATAATATGTATAATTTATATAAATAATGTGACATCCGACCGTCTACGCGTGTGTTTTGATAATTTAACTGCTTTTCTGATGAGGACAATCAATGTTGTCGAAACGTTAAAATAAATGAGACTTTTATTTTATTTGACTCGAAAATAATGACCTTTCTTCGTATATATAATTTAAACTTTTCGTATTTTTGACTTTCTAGT
Source organism: Leptopilina heterotoma (assembly GCF_015476425.1). Taxonomy (NCBI): domain Eukaryota; kingdom Metazoa; phylum Arthropoda; class Insecta; order Hymenoptera; family Figitidae; genus Leptopilina; species Leptopilina heterotoma. Next base: position 718,687 of record NW_025110890.1, on the reverse strand, counting down.
TTTAACTTTTTATAGCTATATTATAACTTTTTATAATTTTAAAATATGAATAGTTGAATATGAATCTATTAAAAAAAACGTAGGATATGTTGAAAAATTGCAAATATTCGAATACTTTTGGGTCTTATCTCCCTCTTTGATGATTGATGATGACTACTTTTTCGAACCCAAAGTAAAGTTGAAGAGATTCTTAGTTTCAAAGTAGATGCAATTTATTCAGCATACTTGTGGTCCAAAGGAGGGTTCAAATTTTAGCTCATTAGAACTTTATTGCAGGGAAATCTGCATCTTTATTGCTGATATATACGAGGCAGCTAGGTACTTAGGATCGTTGATCTATTCAAGAATTACATTTCTCTCTTATATATATATATAAGTTTAAAATTACGAGTTGGCAAGACCGGGCCATGACGGTTACGGAGAGTGATTTCATGAAAGAAGCATGCTGGTTTCTCCTCTTTTACGCGCGATTATCTTATAGTTTTTTTTTCGTTTCTTTCTGCTTCTTTCTTTTTTTGGTTTTTACTTTTTTCTTTAGAGAAACGTTCATAAGACATTTTTGAAGAATTTCTGTATAGAAAACGCGTCTCTCGACTATGCGAGATGATGTGAAATCTGATGGGGGATTACCATCCCCCCTCTCCTATTCCTCTTTCATATTCTGTTTAGGGTGAAACCCCTCAAAAAAAAAGCTTCATTTCTCGTTGAAACAAGAATTCCCCACTAGGATATATATGGCAGTTTGAAAAGTTTCTCTCACTACATATGTATGTACATGTGTTAAAAGAACCTGTAATCCCTACAATGTTCTTGTTGAATTTGTGATGATGCCATTTTTCCACCCCCTCACTAAGGGTTGAATTTTTCAAATTTTGTTTCTTTAGGGAAATTAGGAATAACTTCTCTCGTTCTAGACGAATTCATTCTTTGACAATTTTTTTCCCCCTCTTATTTTCTAGGCAATTTTTTTTAAATAAAAAACTTTCTTAAAACTTTTTATATTGCGAAAAAGTTTTTATATACGCATATATAAACATGAAAACTTGCTTTAAATTTGAAGGAAAACATTTCTTAGACTTGAAACGAAAAAAAGAGGATAATAAAAAAAAAAGAATAATAAGAAAAGAATAATAATAAAAAAAAGATGAGGAAAAGAAGATGTAGAAGAACGAGAGAGGTTTTTCTTTTAAATTGAACCTATGGTGGTCTCTACTTGACGTGTGCGCGCACTCTTCTTTCTTCTTGACGCTGTTTTATAAAAAGAAAAAAAAAGTGTCACAACAACCGAGAGTAGTTTACCAAAACGAAACCTCGTAAAATTATGCGACATTAAAAGAACGGTTATAATATGCATTATACTCTATATATATATGGGCAATTCCACGTGAGATTTAAGTCGACCTCTTAAAATCGGCCAAAAATATTTTTTTTCTATTCTTTATTGGAAAAAAACAGATACGTATTTTTTTATTTTTGTTTAATTGTCCAAATTTTCGAGTTATGAATTTTCGAAATTTTTTACTTTTAATTGTAGACCTATATTCAGTAGCTTATAAGTCCGAAAATATTGAGTTTAGGAAAAAGTTGTCAAAAAATGAAAGTTTTAGTTTTCTTTCGACTTTTAAGAAATGTGAACAAAAAATTTTTCTTTTAATTTTTTATTAAAAAATTTTTTTTTATAAACAAATTAATTTTTTTTAACTTTGGGCCGGATTTTTTTCTATTTTTTTAAAATTTATTTATACCTTATAATATAGAGAAGATTTTCCAAAATGTCCCGAAATGGGCCTGATGTGTTAAATGAGTTTTAAAACATTTTCAAAAATCACTTGCAAGCATCACAGTGGGATTTTTTTACAATTAACATTTTAAAACTGTCTACAGCGTAGATCCTTCGATTTAAAACAAAAAACACTTAAATAGATTAAAAATTATACGCTGTAGACAGTTTTAAAATGTTAATTGTAAAAAAATCCCACTGTGATGCTTGCAAGTGATTTTTGAAAATGTTTTAAAACTCATTTAACACATCAGGCCCATTTCGGGACATTTTGGAAAATCTTCTCTATATTATAAGGTATAAATAAATTTAAAAAAAATGAAAAAAAATCCAGCCCAAAGTTAAAAAAAATTAATTTGTTTATAAAAAAAAAAAATTTTTTAATAAAAAATTAAAAGAAAAATTTTTTGTTCACATTTCTTAAAAGTCGAAAGAAAACTAAAACTTTCATTTTTTGACAACTTTTTCCTAAACTCAATATTTTCGGACTTATAAGCTACTGAATATATAGGTCTACAATTAAAAGTCCAAAATTTCGAAAATTCATAACTCGAAAATTTGGACAATTAAACAAAAATAAAAAAATACGTATCTGTTTTTTTCCAATAAAGAATAGAAAAAAAATATTTTTGGCCGATTTTAAGAGGTCGACTTAAATCTCACGTGAAATTGCCCATATATATAACGTGAATCTTCGCATTGTGTGCAATATGACTTAACTGCACTTCATTGTTATATGAACTTTAATCTATATACTTTTGCGGTTAGATAAAATCTAATTTCACGTTTAAATATATATGCGCGACCGTTTTAAACTTGTTATTGTGACTCTTCTTTTTTTGTTCTTTTTATTGTTCTTTTGTAAAATGTTTATAATTTGTAATTTCGTTCAAAATCTTATTCTCTTTTTTTTATTTTTCTTTCATCTTAAAAGTTATCTTTTTGTATATCTTCACTTTTTTTCTTCTTTCGCATCTTAAAGTTATCTCTTCGTATTTTGAGTACTTATTATATATATTTTGTAACTTACCCGATGGTTTATCAGAATTTATTTTTAGGGAGTTTTATTTTAAATGGCGCGTGGAAATTGATCTTTAATTAAAATCTTGTTCGCCTGGTAACATGTGATTAGTTTAGAATCTATTTTTTGGGGATGGTTTATTAATCGCGTTTGGATATATTTGAATCTTTCTTTATTTCTTCTTTCTTTAAAATTTATTTATTTTAAATTTTTAAATATTTATTTATTTGTATTTATATTTATGTAGATTTATAGTTATTTATTTATAGTTTATTTATAGTTTATTTATATTTATTTATAAGTAAATCGTTCAACTGAATGTTTTATATTTTGTTTATTTATATTTGTTTACATTTATTTATTTTTATTTATTTATAAGTAAATCGTTCAACTGATTACTGAATGTTTTATATTTTGTTTATTTATATTTGTTTATATTTATTTATATTCGTATTTATTTAAAAGAAGAAAGGAATAAAGATACAAGATTAGAATTGTAATGAAAATCGATGTGTGTTTCCCCCTTAGATTTGAAGCAAGCACTTGGAGCACGTTTCTCTCTTAAATTAATCATAAGGGGTGTCTGGCTTTGTAACACGTAAGGGGAAGTCAGGAATCGATTTTTTTTCCCCCTTAAAATGTTCTTCTCTAAAACAGTCTTTTTTAATCAAGACGTAAAACGTCTCTTCCTTTGGTAATTGAATAAATATTCTTCTAGACGTGCGCTGCTTTTTCCCCGCTGTGATTTTGGCCCATTTTTTAAATATTTCTTTTTACCTTTTTATCTTTCTTGCTCTTCCTTTTTTCTTATATTCTGTTTTCTTTCTCCCTTCTTTATTTTTTCTTATTTCTTTCTTTTTCCTTTCTTTCTCTTCTCCTTTTTTCTTATTTCTTTTATTCCTTTCTCCTTTCTTTCTTTTTTCTTATTTCCTTTTTTCTTTCTTTCTTTCTTTTTCCCATTTTTTGTACTCGTTTTTTTGGGTATTTTTCTTTTAAAAGTTATTTCTATCTTGTATTTTTTTATCGCTTCTTAAGTTAAATTGAATATATTTTTCTTTTTAGAATAAATTCTACCTCTTACGATTTATATGTACAATAAACCTATTACTGGGACAAACTTGTGAGGTTTCATTTTCAACATGAAAGAGTTCCTAAACACGAAGAGCTTTTCATTCGTTCTGTGGGTATCACTTGCTCTCGCTCTCTCTCTCTCTCTTTTCTCTTTCCTTCCTAGATATTGCAAATTAAATAACCGGCGAAAGAAATGAATCCTTTCTTGTCTCCGTTTTTGTATTAATTTAATTTTTTCGTTGTAATTCTTCTAGTTTTTGTTATGCGAAAAACGGAATTTTTGTATTTTTCCTTTTAACCTATACGTTTAGTTTCTAAAACCACATTTTTGTTTTCTTAAAACCAAAAATGTTTGGTGTTTTTTTCAAATGTAATTTTTAGTTATTGAAACTTTTGTCACTGAAACCGAATTTTGGTAATTGAAACCAAATTTTAATCCCTCAATCCGAATTTTGATCTCTAAAACCAAATACTGCTCTTGCAATTGAAAATTTGAGGACAAATTTTACAAAATTTTCGTAATTACAGGCTTTGCTACTTATAATCGAATTCTTTGAAACGATTCAATTATTTTCAAAAAAATATTCGAAATTCAATTATTTTTAATATCCACTATTTTCATAAAATTTTGCAAAACAATTCAATTATTAAAAAAAAATAGATGAAATTAATCCAAAATTCAATTATCTTCATAAATAATACAATTTTCACAGGAATTCAATTATTATTTAAAATAAAATTTTCATAATATTTATTATATATTTCAAAAAAATTAATTATTTAAAACAATTTTTATAAAATTCTTATGAAAAATTCAATTACTTGCAAAAATAACGAAATTTTTACAGAAATTCAATTCTTTTTAAACATTTGAATAAAATTTTTCGCAATAATTCAATTATTTTCATAAATAATAAAATTCTTCTCAGGAATTATTTTAAATTATTTTAACATTATTGTTCGAAAGAAATCAATCATTTTAAATACAATTTTAATTATATTTTTTTGAAATAATTCAATTATTCTTTAAGATTTTAATAAAATTTTCCCCAAGAATTCAATTATTTACATAAATAATTCTTCGAAAGAATTTAATTAAATGCGTTGATAAATAACAAAATTATTCTCGAAAATAAAATTATTTCGAATCATTTTAATAAAATTCTTTGCAAAATTCCATTATTTTTATAAATAACAATATTCATCACAAGAATTCAATAATTTTTAAAAATAATAATTTTCTTCTTGGAAATTCAATTATTTTTAAAAATTACAATAAAATCGTTCGCATGAATTCAATTATTTTCATAAATAATAATATGCTTTTTAGGAATTTAATTATTTTCAAAAGCATTTATTTATTTATTTTCATAAATAGATCCATTTCAAAAGGTTTTGATTTAAAATTTTTAATTTTTAATAAATTTAATTGGAAATTTTAAAGGACTTTGATTTTTGAAAAGTTTTAATAATTCAAATTCTTCTGAATTTACCTAGTTAAAATTTTTTAATTTAATTAATAAAAATAATGGATTTATAGAAGAATTTTTACTTAAAAACACTAACAAAATTGGATTTTAGAGAAGTTACAAATTATTATTTTCAAAAGTAATAAAATCTTCGCAGAAATTCAATTATGTTGAAAAATTTTTTTAAATTCTCTTCAAAATTTCAATTATTTTTGTAAATAATAAAATTCATCTCGGAAATTCAAATTATTTGCAAAAATCTTAAAAGAATTCTTGGCAAAATTTTCATTATTTTCAAAAATTTTCCTCAATTCAATGATTTTCAGTATCTACTATTTTCATAAAATTTTCAAACAGAATTTAATTATTAAAAACATTTTTTGTAAAAATCTTCGTAAGAATTCAATTCTTTTCATGAATAATAAAAATTTTCCGGAATTCAATTATTTAAATTAGAATTTGCACAAAAATAATTTGAAAGAAATGAATTATTTAAAATTTTTTTATAAAATTCTTTGCAGGAATTCAATTTTTTATCAGGATAAGAAAGAAGTCAATATTTTTTATAAGAATTAGGAAAAAGACAGGAAAATAAAATATGGAAGGGAATTTTTGTCAGTTTTGTGAAGTGTCTAAAACGAGTTATTTTGGCCGTGAAGTTTAATTTTTCGATAGCTACTTTTTTAGTTTGAAAGCTACTTTTTTAAAATTAATTATCGAGTACGAAGTCTGTAATTAAAACTAAATTTTTGTCCCTCAATCAAAATTTTATTGTTTGTAACAACTTTTATTAACTTTTAGAACCAAACAACCTTTGACCATTTGAAAAACCATATACATACATTTTTGATATTTACAAACATAAAAAAAAGAAACAGCAAAATATATTAGCATAATTCATTTCCTGCGAAAAATAAACTGTTTTGTAGCGGGATGCAGTCATTTAAAAAAACTTTCCTGGTGCAGCCAAGTTTGCAATTTCCGGTCATCGACTAAAGTCGCGCATTGCTGCTCACTTTGAGCAATGTTCATTCTCCTAGAGTCAAGATTATTATCAAAGTGAGTTCTTACATACGAATATATATATATAGTATATCTATTAGATAAATAGTCATGTTTCACTTGTATACCTCAACATGAACGTGTGTTACATTTCGGATAATTGAAATATACGTCTACAAAGTTAATATATAATGAAAGAAAAAAAAGAAAATTATATACGCAAGCAAAATACCATTAGTCTATATACTTGTATGTTTAGATCATTTAACACGTCAAGTTTAATATTGCTTTTAACGCCATTATAAAATGTGTATTTTATTATATAAAACAAGTTAAATATGTATAACGTGTTTATTAGAGGTGCACTGTAAAATGAACCGTGAAGGTGAGAGGGGGGATTTTTAAAATCTCTTTTTTTTATATTTATATATTATTTTTGAAAGTTGTAAATTTTCACTAAGATTTCTATAGTTTTCTATTGTTTTTATGACCTACGCGCTCTTTCTCTTTGCCCCTGACAAATATTTAAAAAAAAAGTATATATTTGAAAATTATATATATATAATAATTATAAGTATAGTTTCTTCATTCCGCCCCCCCTTTTTTTTCTTCTTTGCTTCTATCAAATAATTAAAAAAGGGTATGCAACATTTTTCCCCTCCCTTTATTTTCTTTTTTTCCTTTGACAAATATTTAAAAAGAAAGTGTATATATAAATTTTTTCATGTAATAAAAAACTTAAAAAGTAGTTTCTTAATTTTTTTTTATTTACTGCTTTACCGTTACAGTTTTAAAAAAAAGAAAATACGGCTATTTTGTTACATATACTTAGGTGATTTTATAAATAAACAGCGAAAAACATGTTTTTTGGTATTCTTTAATTAAAGGAAATTTAAAATTTTGAAATCAAATATCGATTTCTAAACCCAAATGAATTTTGCTTCGTAAATTTAAATCTTAGTTCTTCAACCTAATTTTAGTTGTTACAATTAAACCTATTTTTTGTTTCTAAATATTCAACTTTTATTGATTGAAATCAAATTTTACTTGCTTCAGGATAAAATTTTGATAATTATTATCAAAATTTTATTTTAAAATCAAATTTTACTTGCTTTAGGATAAAATTTTGATAATTATTATCAAAATTTTATCCTAAAGCAAGTAAAATTTGATTTCAATCAATAAAAGTTGAATATTTAGAAACAAAAAATAGGTTTCAACTATCAAAATTCGGATTTAATATCGAGAATTTTATCAATACAACTTAAATTTTGCATTTAGTAACTAAATTTTAAGATTTGAATTCAAAATTAGTTTTCAGTTTTGAAAATATGTTTTTAATTACTAAAATCTGATTGTAACAACAAAAATTAAGTTTCATCAACTAAAATTTGTTTTTAGAAACCAAAATTAGGTTTTAACAAAAAAAAATAGGATTTAATAGTTAAAATTTTATCCTTAAAATCAAAATTTAGTTTCATTAACTAAAATTGAGTTTAGAAACGGAAATTAGGTTTCAACTTTCAAAATTCGGATTTAATGTCGAGAATTTTATCAATACAACTTAAATTTTGCATTTAGTAACTAAATTTTAAGATTTGAATTCAAAATTAGTTTTCAGTTTTGAAAATATGTTTTTAATTACTAAAATCTGATTGTAACAACAAAAATTAAGTTTCATCAACTAAAATTTGTTTTTAGAAACCAAAATTAGGTTTTAACAAAAAAAAATAGGATTTAATAGTTAAAATTTTATCCTTAAAATCAAAATTTAGTTTCATTAACTAAAATTGAGTTTAGAAACGGAAATTAGGTTTCAACTTTCAAAATTCGGATTTAATGTCGATAATTTTATCAATTCAACTTAAATTTGCTTTCAGTAAATAATTTTTAAGATTTGAATGCAAAATTAGGTTTCAGTTTTGAAAATTGGTTTTTATACTAAAATCTGATTGCAACAACTAAAATTAAGTTTCATCAACTAAAATTTGTTTTTAGAAACCAAAATTAGGTTTTAACAAAAAAAAATAGGATTTAATAGTTAAAATTTTATCCTTAAAATCAAAATTTAGTTTCATTAACTAAAATTGAGTTTAGAAACGGAAATTAGGTTTCAACTTTCAAAATTCGGATTTAATGTCGATAATTTTATCAATTCAACTTAAATTTGCTTTCAGTAAATAATTTTTAAGATTTGAATGCAAAATTAGGTTTCAGTTTTGAAAATTGGTTTTTATAATAAAATCTGATTGCAACAACTAAAATTAAGTTTCATCAACTAAAATTTGTTTTTAGAAACCAAAATTCGGTTTTAACAACAAAAAATAGGATTTCATAGTTAAAATTTTATCCTTAAAATCAAAATTTAGTTTCAATAACTAAAATTGATTTAGAAACAGAAATTAGGTTTCAACCTTCAAAATTCGGATTTAATTCTCAAATTTTGATTGTAAGAACATAAATTTAGTTGGAAAATCGAAAATTTGATTTTAGAAATCAAAATTTCGGTTGAGCTATACTAATATGTTGGTTTATTATATAGAACGAAAATTTGAATTTAGAAATCAAAATTAGGCTTCAATTTCTAAAATTTCATTTAAAAATCCGAAATTTGATTTTAGAAACAAAAATTAGAGTTTACCCACTAAAATTTCGTTTTAAAATTCAAAATTTTGTGCCTACAACGTAAATTCAGTTTTCATAATTAAAATTTATAGAAACCAAAATGAAATACAAAAAAATACATCAAAAAAAAATTTTTTAATATATAAATAAACAAAATAAAACCAAAGAATTTAGTTAACTGCATAAATTAACAAATTTCTTTATTTTCACTTTTTTTTTTGTTAAAATTCCAATTTTCAATGAAGCGTGAAATTAAAAATTCGCATTCTTTTTTTCTCATTTTTTTTGTACTATAATAGCCTCTTTTGTTGTGTATATAGTTATTATCTTTAAAACGATCCATTCACTAATAAATGCTGATCTCTCTATTATTATGAGATATTGAAAATAAATATTATACAGAGAGAAAGAGTGAGAAAGAAAGAGAGATAAAGTGGGTCGTGAGCTAATTTAGTATATGATTTGTTAGTTTCTTGAACAAACTTATATTCTTGAGGCTGGTTAAGAAAATCTTTTATGATCTCTATCTTTTCTAAACAATTGTTTCAACCATACGTTTATTTCCTCTTCTCAATTTATTCATTCGCTTTAGATCTTTCGTTTTAATCTTTAGAAATATTGCAAAATTTATCAGCGTTCATCGTCTTGCACTGTTTTTATTGCAGATAGAAAGCAAATTTGAGGAAATTCTTTTACGAAGAGAAAAATTTTTTTGCACAAGAAAATAATTTAAACAATTGCAATTGTTTAAACAATTATTATTGCAATTATTTATACTTTTATCACAATTATTTATAATTTTATCACAATTATTTAAACAATCATTACAATTATTTATACTTTTCTCACAATTATTTAAACAATTTTTACAATTATTTATACTTTTATCACAATTATTTAAACAATTTTTACAATTATTTATACTTTTATCACAATTATTTAAACAATTGTTACAATTATTAAACAATTATTACAAGTATTTATACATTTATTACAATTATTTATATATTTATTTAGAAATATTAAACACTGGTTGCAATTATTTATAAATTTATTACAATTATTTAAATAATTAAAATTTGTTAATTAATTACTTAATAAATTTTTAATTTCTTAACAATAGTTAAATGTGAATACGATGAAACGTTAATTCTTAAAAAATTAAAATTAAATTGTTTAAGAAAAGAATTTTTTTAATTGTTTAAACAATTATTTTTCACTTATCACAGAATTTATTGAAAAAAAAATTAATTAAGTAATTAATTAACAAATTTTAATTATTTAATTTGTAATAAATTTATAAATAATTGCAACAAATATTTAATTGTTTTAAATTTAAATAAATATATACATAATTGTAATAATTGTAACAATTGTTTAAATAATTGTGATAAAAGTATAAATAATTGTAATGATTGTTTAAAAAATTGTGATAAAAGTATAAATGATTGTAACAATTGTTTAAATAATTGTAATAAAAGCATAAATAATTATTTAAGTAATTATGATAAAAGGATAAATAATTGTAACAATTGTTTAAATAATTGTGATAAAAGTATAAATAATTGTTTAAATAATTGTGATGAAATTATAAATAATTGTTAAAGTTTTTTAAACAATTGTCATAAAAGTATAAATAATTGTAATGACTGTTGACTAATTAGATTAAATAACTTAATAATTTTAATAAATATATAAATAATTGTAGTAATTGTTTAAACAATTGTAATAATGTTAATAACAGTAATAATTGTAATAATATTGTTTATACAATTGTAGTAATTGTTTAAACAATAAGTGTTTATATAATTGTAATTGTAATAATTGTTTAAACAATAAGTATTTATATAATTGTAATTGTAATAATTGTTTAAACAATTGCAATTGTTTAAAATATTTTGTCTTCTTAACAAAAAAAATTTTTTTAATTTTCTTTTATTTTTAATTTGTTTTTTATAATTGTTACCATATCCAGAAACAAATATATAATAATTGTCGTGTCAAATTTTAAGGAAGATTGGTTTCTATAATTACATATAAAATATTTTACGTCTCAAACAAACTGCGTTTCAATATTTCCTTTTATGAATGTTGCATTGTAAAAGGGATTTTAGGAAGTTCACCGTGAGACGAACGAATTTTTTTTCTTTCTATTTTTTTTTTTTTTTTTTGACGACGGAAGGATAATATGTTTGATCTTCACTTTTATGGCACACATGAAAACCGGTCGACATTCCTATCAAGGTCGCTCCTTCTTTGGCATACGACAAAAATTAATCAGTCATGACACCTTCTTCGTGTGGAAAAAAATAATAAAAAAAAAAATGCCGAAGTCTTTTTTTGAGGAAATGGAAAATAAATTAATAATAATTTTTTTATGCATAATTTATAGAAAATTATATTACTTCCTACATTGCTAAAATTGGAAAACAAATTTATAAGTTTTTTCTTTTAAAATATTTTCTTTTATAATATTGTTATTTTTGTGTTTGTTTATTATTTATTATATATAGAAAAGTTATGTTTATTATAAAAGTTATTAGAATATTTATTAAATTTATATTTTTTCCATATTTTGTGTCTCTGGGATAAATTATTTATTATTTTTGATTTTTTGTCTACGAAAAAAATTTCATTTACCTTCGGGAAGAATCGAACCCGAGAATTTCGATTGCGAGTTGGCAGCTCTAACCATTAGACTAAAGCAAAATTTGGTTTAGACCCAACAATATTAATTTATTTCTTTAAAATTGTTTGTAAAATTTAATTTAATTTATCATATTTTAGAAAAAATTATAACCAAAATCTGAAGAAATTTGTTTGATTAGTTTAAAGATTTCTGAAGATAAATAAGAAAAGTTTTGAAGATTTGTCGTTTTAATCATCTACTGGCAGCACTGCGTTCTCATTGATCGTAAAAAAGGAAAGGGACAATTTAATTAAGAAATTAATAAAAATGAAGTATATAATGAAAAGTTTTTTTTTGTGTTATGTACGATAGAAAAAGAGAGAAAAATGAAAAAAAGGAGATGTTACTTGCCTCTCCTATAAACCTCACCTTTTGTCTTGGCTTTTATATACCTTTTCTTCTCTATGTTTTCCGACGAACATATACACAGCCATGCGTGACAATCAATATAGAACCCAATATTATGTTGTATGAGTGTGCAATTCACGTGTCATGACCGTACGTGTGCTCTTGGGTCGGATAAGTTCAAGAAAAGTACAGAAAAGGGTGAACAAGTCCTTTTAAAGAAACCCGACACACTATATGCAACTACCATAAAAGTTCCAATCCCAATGTACACACAACTGTTTCTCCTTGATAATATAAATCCTTTTTCTCTCTCCATCTTCCAAACACCAACACACATTCACATTTATATAAATATATAACCAATAAATATTGACTTCCCCTATAGAAAAAAGTGAAATTAGTTTTTGAAAAATCCAATTGATTTTCAGAGATGAAATATTGTTTCTTTTAGTCTTGAATTTATTGAACATGAAAAAACATAAAAATAAAAGAAATAAACAAATTATAACTATTTTTTATAACTTTTATTCATACTAATTTTTTATATATCAGGCATCACAGTTGGTCCCCTTTTACCCCTTATTTCAATTTTATCACATTTTTCACCTTTTTTTTGAGGATTTTTGACACCTTTATCCCTTTTTCTGCTAATTTGTCCACCTTTTTCATCTATTTTTAATAAAAAAATAAAATTTTCCTGTTTTTGAAATCTTTTTCAAAGTGTAATCATAAAATTTAGACTCAATGTTATAGAATAGAAATTATAAGGAGGTTCATTCAACAGAATGCAGACCTCTAGAAAAAGAATTAATTAACATTCAAATAATTGAAATATTATTATTAATAGTTTTTTTCTAAAAAAAAAACAAAAATTCTAATACAAAACCTTCAATTTTTCCATTTCTGACAATAATATTTCTATTTAAATAACTTAATTCTTGAAGAACTATCATAAAATTATTACTTAGAAATTATTTTTTAATGAATAATAAATATAATTTTATTTATACATTTCAAAATTCAATTAATTTTATGAATTAATTTAATGAATAATAAATAAAATATTATTTATTCATTTCAAAATTAATTGAATTTTCAAATAGTTTCGTTTACAATTTTCATAAATAGATGAATTTGAAAAGATTTTAATTTAAAATTTTATAAAATTTCAATTTTGAATGAATTTTATTAGAAATTCTGAAGAATTAAAATTTTTGCAAAAGTTTTCAAAATTTAAATAATTCTGAAATTAGTTAAATTTTTTAATTTATACGTATTTAATAAATTATTGAAAATAATGAATTTATCAAGGAATTTTAGTTAAAAACACTAGAAAAAATTTGAATTTTGAAGAAGTTTTTGTCAGAAATAAAAAAAAATAAAGGTTTTGTATTAGAATTTGTGGTAATTTTATAGTTTATGAGGCAAACAAAATAGTCACCAAAATTCAGAATTTTCTTATGAATTCTAAAAATTTAATTTTTTACAGTACTTTTAATAATAATCCCTGAATTTTCGCTGAATTCCCTAATATATGGCATTTTTTCGAAAGTGCAGATTTAGAAAATTTTTAAAAACAGAAATTCAAAATTTTCTGAGAGAAATTTTTTTTTATGATTAATATTTGAATTTTTTTGTATTTCTTTTTGCAGAACCAAAGTCGAATGGAGTGTCGAGAAAAATTAAGTGTCAGAGGGGAGGTAAATAACGATTGGAAATTCAGCAATGACTCTCCCGGTATCGAGCTACGAAGAACTACTCGTTCAAGTTCGAGAGCTAACACATGAAACAATTCTTTTGCGTCGACAACTTTCATCGGATCTTTTTGAGAATGTCAATCCCACTGATTTGAATCATAATCTTTCGCTAATACAGAATCATTACGAGAAAGGTGAGTTTATTGCGAATATAACTATAATTAAAAAACTAAAATAAATAAATATGCACTTTTTATCCAAAAAGTGCCATTTTCTAACTAAATTAATAATTTAGATGAAATTAGGCTTCAAAACCATTTTCTTTACTCAAAATAACATTATTTTCTAACTAAGAGATATTTATCTCTTGAAATAGATTCCCATAGTACTCCGGCTCTTTGGAAATTAATCCTTTTTTCCTAAAAAGTGCCATTTTCTAATAAAATTAAACTTCGGGGCCATTTTCTTTTTTGAAGAAAAAGTTACTTTATAATTCAGAGATAAATTTTAAACAGTTTTTAAGTAATAAACCTTTTCGGAAAAAAGCCTTTTTTAAAAAAAAGAATTCGACTCTGAATTGAAATAAATTTTTCTTTTTGTTAAATAAAAACAAAATTACTAAATCTTATGCTTACCCAGAGTTTTTTTTTGTAAACGAAAGCACCTGATAGGAAATATCTAAAACCCAAACACAGTATACTCTCTAATTAAATTAAATATATAGAATAGAAAGATCTATTATTTTCTCTGTGTTGAAAATTTGAAATTTTTGTCTCTACTAAAGTTTCAGAGAGTAAGCGAACTGTTAAAGACTAATTAGGTAACAAATTTCAAGCGCTCTTTTCGTGGTCAGTGAATTTGAAGAGAGCGGAAATAAAATACGGGTTATAATTGAAAGCTGCTAATTTGATTTAAATGCTTTGTGAAAGCAGTGCGTGAGATTGATTCCACAAAGTTCTTGTTCTATCTTCTATTGTGAAATAGAATTTTTAGAACTACATTTATATATTTGTAGTTTTATAAAGAAATTCATTTATTTTTTCCCATCTTTCTCTCTTGGCTGACATTGAATCTGTTATTTTATATGTCAAGAAGGATACAATTATACATTATAGTTGTTAATATACGATGCATGACGGATTCGATATCCGATATTTTTCCATTTTAAGGAATTTAATATCTTTAGTCCTTAAGTTTCGTTCTCGTATTCGGCAGAGTAAGCTGGTGCTTGTGCTTTTTGTACTACTTTACAAGTACAATTTTACAATTAACGGAATTTAAAAATTAGTACAATTTTAGTCAATGTAGTATCTGTACCTGCAGCAGTTTTGACAAAATCGGATTCCATAATGGTTGGAATTTTGAGGTAATTTTGACAAAATTGCTACTGGTTTATCATCATTATCATTATGTTCATTATTTTCGACTAAATGTGTTTCCGAATATAAAATCAAGCGGAAAAATTTAAGCGCAGCATTTATAGAAAATGAACCAAATAATTCTTGACGGGTCCCAAATTATAACCTTCGAGGTAATTTTAGTCTAGAATTTCCCAAATCAAAAATGTCCAAACTCCATTGGATTTAGATGAATTGTATTTAAATTTGTAGCATTTGATTTCTCGCTTTTTGGAAGATGTAATTTTTTTGACGAAAGCAAATGATGAGTTTGGTAGGAAGAAAATGGTTGTGATCTTAGTTTGTGATTCGTAGATAATTCGAAAAGATGTTACATATGCGACCTCATTCACTCAATTGAAGAGCATTTCTCAGCGAGATCTCGTTCCGGAAGAATATTTATTCTCGTCTCGCGCCACAAATTCAGAACGATGCGAATGCCAATTTTATAATTGTTTTCCTATTTCGAATCTCGTTTGTTGGTTTTGGATTTCAGGTTACAGATTAGCAATGACAATATAATAATGAAAAGTAACAAGGGATTACTAATTGGTTTCATTAATTAATTACTGATGTTATTAAAAGTAGTGACTGCCAATTTCCAAGTAATTTTGTTTTTTGTTCTCTTTGCTCGACGTACAGCACTAAAAATTAGAGTAAAAATTAGATGAGAATTGGTGTTGGCACGAAAATTAAAAATCGGTTTGATTGGTACTAAATGCAGTGGTTATCGGATGATTTTAGGTGAAGAAAAAATTTGACTAGGGAATATTTAACAGTACCAACAGAAATTAGTTGTTGCTGAAAATTTCTGAGCCCAAAAATCGTTTACGTGATGAAATGACTATTAAACGTTTATCTAAATAACGGATTACTCTTCTTTTATTTAAACAATTTTGGAGACTTTCGTATTCGTTTGTCTAGTTAAATTTGGAGACAGATTTGAAGATGCTGATGATCAACTTGAGGAAAAGCCAACATCAATACCTTCAGATTTTGTAACAATGTTGCTTTAGATGAAAAAGGATTTACCTACAGATTTTGTAACACTGATGCTATAAATTTTGCTTCAAATGAAAAAGGAAAAGAAAAAGGATTTACCTCCAGAATGCGTAACACTGATTCTATAATTCTTGCTATAAATGAAAAACGAAAAGAAGGAAAAAAAATTAAGAAAACAGAAAAAGCAGAAGAGGGATGACGAAAAGAAGTATTAGTAGCAACAGCAGCAGCAGTAGTAGTAGCAGAATCAAAATAAACCAAAAGAAAACAAAACAAGAAGCAACAGAAGCAATTTTTTGCAACCACTGTTATGCATTATCCGCAAGTATAATCCCATGTCCCATTAATATGTCAATGACGCAACGTATATAAGTAATGAAATCAATTTCAGTTTCAACACAGATGATGTATATACCTTGAATCCATCTGTAATCCCAACGTACATCATTCCTCTTCTTCTGCTACTTCTTGTTTTGAGATTAACCCCCATTTATTTACGCTCTTTTCTGCTTTATTCTACACTTAGATTTCTTGAGTTTGGCATCGCGGTGGCAATGTTCCAAAAAGCAAATCTCGTCTTCTCTCGGTATACAGTACAGTACAAGTAGACTTAGCCAGACTTAGCATTTCGCTTGTCCGAAACACGACGATAGTTAAATCAAGTCAAAAAAAAAAAAAAATAAAAGACAGAGACAGATCCAGTCTTTGAGCGCATTCAGCAATCATGTAATGTTCGCCGGGAAGAAGTGATGCATGAAGTGCACGAGACAAAAGGATTCCAGGGAAAATTTGGAATTTGGAAAAAGTATAATTGAACTAAGATTCCGATAACATTTTCATTAATGGCAAGGAGTATTCTTGAATTGGCGAAATTTTAAGCAGCAACTGGAGATTTTAATTATTTGTATAGTATTTTGGAACCAAAAGTAGCTTTAAGTTTGGATAGCTTTGACTTTGGGTATTTCTGAACCAAAAATGACATCGATTTTGGGTATTTTTGATCCAAAAGTAGCTTTAATTTTGGGTATTTTTGAACCAAAAATGGCTTCGATTTTGGGTCCTTATTTTTGATCCAAAAGTAGCTTTAAGTTTAGATATTTTTGAACTAACAATAGCTTTTACTTTGGGTATTTTTGAACCAAAAGTATTTTAAGTTTTGATATTTTTAAACTAACAATAGCTTTGATTTTGGGTATTTTTGGTTCAAAAATGGCTTCGATTTTGGGTAATTTTTGAACCAAAAATGACTTTGACTTTGGCTATTTTTGAACATCTGTTGTTGCATCTAATAATAATTTGGACTATTATTATTTTTAACTATTGGCATTTTCGAAAATCGACTTTCAAACCAAAAATAGTTTCGGTTTTTAAAATCTAAAGTAGCTTTATTTTTTGGTACTTTTAACGTTGAACTAATGGTATTTTAAACCATAAATAATTTAATTTTTTATTTTATTTATTTTTATTTTCATCTATTTTATTCATTTTTTTTTCTAACAAGAACTAATTTTATTTATTATTTTTCAATTTGAAACTATCATTCAGTGATAATTTTGAAAAAATTGTTGTCCATTAGTAGAAGAAAAAAATAACCACGCAGTAACAAAGAATTATTTTCACGCAAAACGCAAAATGCGAAGAAAAAAAAACAAAAGAACAAGAAAAACATGTCAGTTAAACTGAACCTAAAAATTCATTGTTTTCTTGGCAAGATGGAATTATTTTTTTTTCCTTTTGTAAATAAATTTATTTCAAGTTTATTTTTAATGTAAATTCACGCAATTGATATGACAAACAGGAACCGAAAAAACTTTATTAGTTTCAATCGTGAATAAGTGAGGAAAATTGATAATATCGTATAATATCAGAAAATAGAAAAGAAATTCTTATCTACTTCTCATGATCGAAAATTTTTTCAAAAAAAAAAAAATGTTATTGAAATTCGAATATTTTTACTATCGACAGTAATAAATGATATGGAATTTTTCCGTAAGTTTATGTATTGTTTTTAATATTTCTATAATCGTAAAAAATAATAATAATCGTCAAAATAAATAAATGTAGGTATAGTATTAAATATTTTAATTTATCAACACACATAGTAGAAATGAAATTTTTTAAATAAATATTTAGAAATAGAAATAAATAAATTTAGAATATTTATTAAACTTCCTTTTTGTTAATAAAATAAAAATTATTGAGAATAAAATTTAGAAAAATTAAAATTTTCCTATTCATTAATTAATATTGCAAAACCAGAGTGGTAACTTCAATTAATAAACATTTTTATTATGTTTGTATTTGTAAAATAAATATTTATAATATTTATAAAATATTTAGTTTAGACTATAATAATTAATAAAAACATTAATAATAATAATGATAATAATAATAATAACAACAAAGTAAAACAATTTATTTTATTCGATTATAAAGAATAAATGGCTTTTTTCATGTTTTATAATAATTTATTAAAGATGACCGACTAATAAAATTATTATTTTATATTATAAGAATATTGTATTTCTTCAAAATTATTTTCATCACTTCAATTCAAATATTATTGTCAAGAATTTTTAATTAAAATTCTTTTTTAAATCAATTATTTTTAATAATATTTCGAAAAAGTTCTTTGACAATTTTGAAGAATCCATTTGTTTACAATTCAATTTTACGAAATTTCAATTATTCGAAAATTCTTTAATTAAATATATATTAGAAAATAACAACTTTAAAAAATTTTTAAAAATGCAATTAAACCTTTTGAAAAAAATTACTTTCACAGAATTTTTAGTTAAAATTTTAATTTTTAAAGATTTTAATTTTAAACCTTTTCAGAAATCAATTATTTCTAAAAATTCTAGGCTATAATGCTTTTAATATTCAATTATTCTCTATAAAATTTTAACTCAAATTCAATTTTAAATCAATTTTTAATAGAAAATTCAACGAGAATTCAATTATTTAAATACATAAATTAATAACTTATTGAATAATTGAATGTTTCTTTAAACTGAATTCTCATAAAGAATTTTATCAACAAATTTTTAAGAATAATTAAATTTTTCGAGGAATTTGATTAAAATAATTGTATTAAAAATAATTAAAATTCTGTAATGAATTTTATTATTTATGGAAATAATTGAATTTTCGGGAAAAATAATTTTATTAAAATTTATCAATAATCCTAATTAAATTCTTTTAAAGAATTTCTTTGAATCTCTTTAAAATAATTTAGTTTCATTAATAATTTTAATTAAAAATTTTCAAAGTAATTGAATTTTATATTTTCTTTCAAGTTTTTACAGTAATCGTGTTTCTTAATAATTGAAATTAAACATTTAATTCTGGAATTTTTTAAAAATATTTAGAAAATAATGGAATTTTTTTGAAAAATTTCTTTAATTTATTAAATAAAATTGAATTTTTTTAATGATTGTATTGAAAATAATTGACTTTATAAAAAAAATTTTATTATTTATGAAAAATAATTGAATTCTTACGATGAATTTGACTACTTATAAAAAAAATTGAATTGTTTCGAAAGATTTATTACAATTTTAGAAAATAATTGAATCATTTCGAAAAATGTTTTTAAAAAATTTTTTTTAAAAATTGAATTCTTTCATGAAATGTTATTAAAATTGTATTAGAAATAATTGAATTTTTGGGAAGAATTTTATTCAAATTTTTGAAAATAATTGAATTTCGGAGAATAATTGTATTATTTCTAAAGATAATTGAAATTTTGATGAGAATTTTAAAAAATTTTCTACCATGATTGAACTTTTGCAAAGAATTTTATTACTTTTGAAAATAATTGAATTTTTTTAATTATTTGGAACTTTTCAAAAATTCTCCAAATTATATCGTTAAATTTACGAACTTTTATTGCTTTTTCAGTCAAATTACGGACTTTACGGATTTTTTTTTTTATAAAAACGGACTTTTACGGTCTTTAAACAAATTTAGGGTCTTTTACGGGATTTACGGACTTAGTTCGAGCCCTAAATAATATTAAGTCGGTTAACAATAAAAAAAAAATTTTTTTAATTTTAAAATATTAAAAATATGTATATATAGGAGAAATTGGAAAATGTTTTTTGGCTGCTTGAAATTTCGTTTTGCATGTCAGAGGAAAAAGAATGTTGACAAAAGAAAAAGGGATAATATAAAGAGATGGAGAGACGGTTTGAATCACTTGGTGAAGAACAGGCGAGAAAAGGGTAAAAGTAGAAAAAAAAATTTTTTTTTTTCTATTTGTTGTTACTTTTGTGCATATGTGTCTCTGTGTCTGTATGTATGTATATTTCAACGCAATCATTTCATATGGTAACTGTTTTTAAACTTTTGAGCTTGCAGCATTTATATTTTCGAGGCGCAGTAGTCATTCCACATCTTTTGGTTTTATGCATATATAAAAGCAGTTGGAAGCTTTCTGCTACTGCTAATGCTTTGATAAACTCTGGTCAAAAATGCTCCTAGGCTTAAAAGCCACATTTCAGTTTTACGAGTCCCCAGAAGTACATATATGAATTATTATTATTATTATTTTTATATGTGTCTTCTTGTCTTTTCTTTTTTTTTCTACAAAAAAATGTTGCATGAACTAAATTTAAATGCAGAACTTGTATTTTTTATGCTTTTTTTCCCTGTCACTTTTTTCTGTAAATTCTCTTTTATACCCTTTCTTAAAAGATAGAAGATAAAAAATTTAAAAAAATGTTATAAATTTATTTATTTAGTATCAACTGTCTTACAAAACAAGAAAGTCGATTTAATAATTTTTTTAAACAAATTTTAACTTCCATAAAACAAATTTTTTAACAAATTTCAAAAATTATGAATAATTATTATTTATAATTGTAAATATTTATAATTCATAAATACTTTTTATTCAATAATAAATATAAAAATTTTGCGCTTGAAATTATTCGTTGAGATAAAAATTAAAAAAAAATTTGTGAGCGTGGCTAAGCGGTTAGAGTGTAGATCTACAGGGCGTTAGGTCTCGGGTTCGATTCCCGCGCGTGTGTCAAATATTTTGCGATAAAAATTAAATAATTCGAAAACTATTAATAAATAAATAATAAAAGCAAATAAAAATATGAAAATAAATCCAATCAATAATAAATTATGATAATGTAATAAAATGAATTAATATTTAATAAATACAATTAATTAAATTATTAAGTATCATCATTAATTAAAGTTACCACTAATTATATGTATTCACACTATTTTTCTTCTATTCTGAATTTTTTCTACTGTATAAAATAAATTGTTATTAAATTATTATTATTATAATTATTATTTTTTATAATGAAAGTAAATAAAAATTATTTAAAAATTTGCGATTTCGTTCTTATGAAACGATTTTTTTTTCTGTTTCAGGAAAATTAGTTTCCGATAGTGTTCTTCGACATTGCGATCAAAATCATCGAATTGGACCAGAAACAGTTACATTTTGTGATAGAAGCAGGTAAATATCTTCCATATTATTTATATGAAAAAATGTTTTATGTACATTTTTTTCTTATTTAAATTTTTATAAATCAATTTTATTATAAATGCAAATTTAAAAAAATTGATTAATTTAAAATTTTTAATTTAATTTAATTTTAAAATCTTTAAATTCTAAATTTTTTTAGTTTTCAACCTCGTCATGAGCAGAATTTAGCAACAACAAACGTTCATCTAACTGATGAATTGACGACAAAATTAAACGCTTGGCGGAATCAAAATCAAAATTCTTATTACGAGGTAAGTTTTTGGCAAAATTTTTTTTATGATAAAATGTAAGAAAAATGTTTTATTTTTAAAAATTAATTTTTTTTGTATTAATATAATACTAATATTTGACAGTATATATATTAGTATATTAATTAAAAAAATTTTAATATTATTTAAAAATTTTTTGAATACTGTGAATATTTTTTAAAATATTTATAACTATTTATCAAGTTTTTTGAATGAAAACATTGTTTTATTTTATTTGAATGAATTTTTTTTTAATGGAAAAAAATGTGTAAGTTTAAATGCACGATATATTTTCCAACTAAGTGTGCATATACATATATCGATCAACTCTCGGTACGTTGCCCTTAAATGCTAAAAAATGACAAGTTACACTTATTTAAATTAACCCTTAATAATGTGAATTTTTTTCAGTAGAAAAATAATTTTGTTTTCATTATTATTGAAATATTCCTGATTATTATTATTTTATTAAAAGTATTATATAATTATAAATATAATAATATAATTATAAATATAATTGTAAAAATATATAATAATAATTAAAATTCATTAGCATCGTAATACTTCAAATTATTGCGTTTTATAATAATTCTAATCTTCTTTTTATAATAATTAATATTCTTTTTATTCTTTTCATTTTTATTAATTTATTTATTTATTTATAAACAAAAATTATTTGCAAAACTTATTTATTAAATTATTTTTCTTCTTTTTATCTTTATTCTCAATATCATTTTTCATTTATTTGTCACGTGCTCCCAAAAAAGTTACCTAAGCAGCAAACGAATTATAGGTTATGTTCGTATTAGAGTTACCTTGTTAAAAAATTCCTTTTTCAATTATATAAATGTAAAACGAGTTTTTATTGAATATTTTTGATGTAATGAAGACTTGAACATCAATAATTTGTAATAGTAATTAATTCTCTTTTTGTATTTTTACTCGCCAAAAATTGTTAACATCCTCAAATTTTTTACTTCTTGGGTACCTTTCTTATGGGTGCGTTACCTTAATAAAACTAATTTTTATTATTTCTCTAATTAATATCAGTTTACTTCAATAGCAATTAGTTTCATTTATTTCTTTATTTGCAATCAGTAATAAATTCTTCTTTTAAGTAATAAATTTAAAAAAGCAGTAAAAATAATTAAAGAAATACTCTCATTAACTTACTGGAATTGTGAAATTAATCGACAGTAAAGAAAGTTGATTTTGAACTTGTGAAAAAGCGGAAGTAAATTACATAGTTCATTTAATTATTGCAGTTGAATTTATAAACGAAATTATAATTATCGTTACGGACTGTGAAACTGATTTTCTATTATAATAAAGCATTTCTCCGGTTAAATAGAAAGAATGAGAAAAAGACTCGGGAAAGTAAAATTAGAGAAACTAATTTTATTTATTTATTTTTTATTTATTTACAGAGATTTCATTTTCGATTGTTTTTATTCACAAAATTCGTAGACGAATTTTTTCGATTTTCTCGAATGTTTAAATTGTGATTAAGAAATGAGTTTTGTCAAACTTTTTTTTTTTCTTTTGTTAACTTATTTAATGTGAGTGCTAAATCGTCACCCACTTTTATATATATACGATCAACGATCGCCCACTTGTGTATAATTTTGCATTAGAATATTATTTACCGCTAAATGATTACTGCATTATGGTTTTCTTTTTCCTTGAATCGCTATAACTATTAAATTAAAGACTAATGTGAAATTGCGAAAAAAAACCACACCCTTTCTGTTAAAAAATTAGAATTAATTTCAATTAACTAGAAAAAATTGAAATTGATTGCAATTAATTAGAAATAATTGAAATTGATTGCAATTAACCAGAAATAATAGAAATTGATTGCAATTAACTAGAAATAATTGAAATTCATTGCAAATTAACTAGAAATAATTGAAATTGATTGCAATTAACTAGAAAAAATTGAAATTAACTAGAATTAATAGAAATTAATTAAAATTACATAAAATTGATTTTAATTAATTGCAATTAACTGGAATTGATTTCAATTAATTAGAAAAAATTGAAATTATTTTCAATTATAACTAGAAAAAATTGAAATTTATTGCAATTAACTAGAAAAAATTGAAATTGATTTCAGTTGACTAGAAAAAATTTGAATTATTTTCCAATAAATAGAATTAATTGAAATTAATTGAAATTAACTGGAAAAAATAGAAATTAATTTCAATTAACTAGAAAAAATTTGGATTATTTTCAAATAAATAGAATTAATTAAAAATAAATGAAATTAACTATATTAAAATATAAAAAACTTTTTTTAGCGAGCTTTTTAGTTTTTTTAGTCTTAGAATTTTGTAAAATACTCTCTCCCCCCTCTCTATCTCTATATTTTTCCGGGGCAAAAAATTTTGCTTTCTCTACTTTTAATTTACAAAAGCAAAATTTTCCTCCTTTCTTTTTAGAATCTCATCTGAATATTCTGAGACGAATACATAAATACATTTTGACGATCAAGGTCAAGGGATTTATGGTTCGTAAGTTCGCTGACATTGCAAAGTGCACCGCGTGTGCATTGCGGCTTTCATATATCGCATGTGCGTAACACTTGCTCTCTTTGTCTCTCTCTCTTTCTTTTTCTCCTCGTACCTTCATGTATATTCACACGTGTGTGCATTCACAGGGATATGTATATGCGAGGGAAAAAAAGGACGGTGTAATATTCCAGGCGAACTCTCGCATATATACAGGGGGATTGATATCGTCATCACAAGAAGGGTGGCCTTCGGCATTCATTATTGATCAGAGAACATATTCTATTCTTTTTGAAAAATGTAATTGTTTTTCTTTTTTTATTTTTTAAATTGTTTTTTTTATTTTTTAAAATTATTTTCCATTTTTTTTTCTTACTTTTTCACTTTTTAAATTGTTTTTCAATTTTTAGAATTATTTCTAATTTTTTTATTATTATTTATAATTCAGGACTCGAACTAGGTCCGTGAATCCCGTAAAAGTCCGTAACTTTGTTTAAAGTCCGTAAAAGTCAGTTTTTTAAAGAAAAAAAAAAAAAGGTCCGTAAAGTCCGTAATTTGATTGAAAAGGCAATAAAAGTTCGTAAATTTAACGATATAATTTCGAGAATTTTTTAAAAGTTCCAAATATTGAAAAAATTCAATTATTTTCAAAAGTAATGAAATTCTTTGCAAAAATTCAATCTTGGTAAAATTTTTTTTAAAAATTCTCATAAAAATTTCAATTATCTTTACAAATAATACTATTAGAAATTCAATTATTTTCAAAAATTTGAATAAAATTCTTCCTAAAAATTCAGTTATTTCTAATACAATTTTAATAACATTTCATGAAAGAATTCAATTTTTTAAAAAATTTTTAATAACATTTTTCGTAATAATTCAATTATTTTCTAAAATTGTAATAAATCCTTCGAAACAATTCAATTATTTTTAAAAGTAGTCAAATTCATCGTAAGAATTCAATTATTTTTCATAAATAATAAAATTTTTATTAGGAAATCAATTATTTTCAATACAATCATTAAAAAAATTCGATTGTATTTAATAAATTAAAGAAATTTTTCCAAAGAATTCAATTATTTTCTAAAAATTTAAATAAAATTCAAGAATTAAATTTTTAATTTGAATTATTAAGAAACACGATTATTGTAAAAACTTGAAAGAAATTGTACATATAAAATTCAATTAATTTGAAAATTTTCAATTAAAATTAGGGTGGCCACATGTCAGTAAAGTCAGTAAAGTCAGGGAAATGTCAGGGAAAAAAATATTTTGTCAGTAAAGTCAGGGAAATGTCAGGAAAAAAATTTTTTGTCAGTCAAGTCAGGGAAATGTCAGGAAAAATTTTTTTGTCAGGGCAATTAAAGAAGAAGGGAAATGTCAGGAAAAAAAATTTTTTGTCAGTAAAGTCAGGGAAATGTCAGGAAAATTTTTTTGTCAGCGCAATTAAAGAAATTAAGACGGTCATGCAATAAATTTTTTGCTCTAAACAAAAAAATTTTTGTCAGGGAAATTCGTTGTTATGTCAGTATAATGTCAGGGAAATGTCAGGGAAATTGATAAAGTCAATCTTGCAGCCACCCTGTAAAATTCTTCTCCGAAATTCAATTATTTTCAAAAATTGTCCTGAATTCATAATGATTTTCAATATCTACTATTTTCATTAAATTTTCCAAAAGAATTCATAATTATTTAAAAAAAAATTTAATAAAATTCTACCCAAACTTTTAATTATTTTCAAAAAATAATAAAAATTTCACAGGAATTTCATTATTTACAAATTTTTTTAACAAATTTTTTCCCAATCATTCAACTATTTTCATAAATAATAAAATTTTTACAGAGATTCAATGATTTTCGTAAAGAATAAAATTCTTTTCAGAAATTCAATTATTTTCATAAATAATAAAACTCATTGTAGAATTTCAATTATTTTAATACAATTTTAATCGAATTCCTCGAAAAAATGCAATTATTCTTAAAATTTGTCAAAAGAATTCAGTTATATTTAAAAATTTATAGATAAAATTCTTTTTTAGAATTCAATTTTAAGAAACATGCAATTATTCAATAAATTGTTACTTTTGTATTTAAATAATTGAATTATAGTAGAATTTTAAAAATGGATTTTAGTTAAAAATTTATATTATAATTGAATTTTAAAAGCATTAGAATGTAAATTTTTAGAAATAATTGAATTTTGAAAAGGTTTGAGATTAAAATTATTGAAAATTTGAAATTTTTCATATTTTTTACTAACAATTCTGTGGAATTAATTTTTTTAAGAAACTTCAATTGCGGGTTTCTTTTGAAATTATTTAAAGTTTTTTTTTCTAATATATATTAAATTGAAGAATTTTCGAATAATTGAAATTTTGTAAAATTGAATTATACCTAAAGAAATGAATTTAAAAAATTTTTAAAGAACTTTTTTAAAAATTATTAAAAAATAATGGATTTATAGAAGATGTTTCGTTAAAAACACGAAAAAAAATTCAATTTTGTAAAAGTTACAAATTATTGCAAAAATTTAATTATTTTAAAGAGTAATAATAATCTTCGCAAAAATTAAATACATATTGTTCAAAAGTAATAAAATTCTTCTTAAGGATTCAATTATTTTCATATATTTTTATATAAATATTAAAACTCATTGTAGAATTTCAATTATTTTTAATACAATTTTAATCGAATTTCTCGAAAAATGTAATTGTTCTTAAAAATTTTATTAAAATTCGTTGATGGAATTCAATTATTTGAAAATATGCTGATAACGATTCTTTATGGGAATTGAATTTTACGAAACAGTCAATAAATGATTTATTTTTGTTTTTAAATAATTGAATTCTCATAGAATTTTCGATTAAAAATAGATTTAAAAATGAATTTTACTTAAAATTTAAAGAATTATAATAATAAAAATTATTATAATAATATAAAATAAATAATAAATAAATAAAAAGAATAAAAATGCGATGAAAACTGCTTTTTATATATTGAGGTTAAAACTTTTTATTGTTTAACTTTTTTTTTGAACTGTTCTGGCAAAAATTTTTCCAATTCTTTGATCAATAGGATAATTATTTTAATCTTCTTTCTTTCCTCCTTCGCTTCAGCGAATTCGTTTCTTTTTTTTTAAAAAAAGAAATATTAAAAAAAAAAGAAGCGAGTTTCACTGGCCTTTATTGAAATTAATGTTACGGCTTTGGCGCGAGTTTAATGAATGATGTAGTTGTCAGCGGGGAATTGAGAGGTTCACAAAAGAAGAGGGTAAAAAAAAAGGTTAAAAAAGAAGAGAAAAGTAAAAAAAAAATCTCAATACATATAGTGGGAAGGAGTCTTTATTGGTATTATCAGTTTGACATAACTCGAAAGTCACGTTTTTAAGTGGCAACAAAAAGAAAAGTTAATCGTGCTCTCCATTTTCAATCGACTTTTTCGCCTCCTCCACAATAATAATTATTAGCAATATTTTCAATTTTTTTTTTTTTATTTGCTTTTTATTTTTTTGTCAATTGCCCTTTTTTTTCTTTTATTTTCTCGAATTGATTATGAAAAAAATTTTATAGAATTTCAATATTATTTATGGTAACAGTATAGAATTTTATATTAAACAAAATTAATTAATAAATATAATTTTCCATATTTATTTTCAAAAGTAAAATTTTCATTGCAAATGTTTTTTTGGAAATTAAATTTTCTATTATAGATTTCTTGTTTGAGAAAATGAAAATAATTATTTTAAAGAGAAAATCATATATTATATAATAATTAAATAATAATTAAAAAATACTGTTTAAAAAAATGGGAAATTTTGCAAATTAAAAAAAAAATGAGAAAAAGAAAGAGGAGGGGGGGGGGTGAAAGAGAGAGGGGAGGTAAAAGAGAAACGTCTGTCTCAGTATAGAGGGAGAGAGAGAAAGATATAATGATACAGATATGGGGATGAGAGAAAGAGAAAGGGATCTTCGTGACTCAGAAATTGCTCTCAGGAACGTATCAATCCCATCGACTAATCAGCTAATTATGCAATTATAAATGACAGTTCAAAGAAGCCAACCGGAAATTGATGGTTAACAAAAATTATAAAATACTATTTTCAATATGAAATATAATTATTTCTCTCATAATTTCTTGTCTATTAATAACTCTATTATATAGAAGAAAATTTTTACCTTGTTTTAAATTTCAATAAAGAAAAATAAAAAAAAATTCATAGAGAATTAAAATTTGAAAAAGAAATACATAGAAAAAATTAAAATAGATTTTAAAAATTTCAACCAAATTCTCTCTATAAATCTGAATAAGTTTTTTATTTTATACTAAAAAATATAATATTTAATAATAAAAGAGAAAATATTTGTATTGCGGAAAAAAAGAAGTAAATGACTAGTTTTATCAAATTTATCAATTTATCAATTTATTTAAATTTAACAATTTATTTATTATTGTAAGTTTATAAAAAAATTATTTATTCTTTAACTGTAAACGATACAATTTTATTTGTCAAGACGATGATTTCATGTTCTTTTTTGTATATTCGTTTCCAGTTCATTTCGTTTACGAGCGAATTTTCATGCCATCTGGACGGGAATTTAATAAACATTTCTTGGCGCGTAATTCAAAAAAAGAAAAATTTAATTTTAAAAATTTTTAATTAAATTTATATTAATATTAAATAATATTTTAATTATTTAATATCTACAAAAAGTAATTGTATTTTTTTTATCTAATATTTATTAGAATTCATTTAAAAATTCAATATATTTTTTTTTTACTGGAGTAAAAAATGAAATAGCACTAAAAAAATTGAATTTAGAGTTGAAAGAAAGAAAAGAAAAACTAAAAAGTAGAAAAGTAGGAGTAAACAGTAAATAGAAGTAAAAACTAAGAGGAAGTAAAAAATAAGTAAAGGCAAAAAAAATTAAAAGTAGAAAATAATTATAGAAAGTAAAATATAAATATAGAAGTAAAAAATAATTAAAGGCAAAAAAAATTAAAAGTAAAAAATAATTATAAAAAGTAAAATATAAATAGAGGTAAAAATATAGAATTAAAGAAATAAAACCGAAAAAAATTCGAGCTGAAAGATGAAATAAATTTAAAAATTAAAAACTAAGCTATAGTGGAAAATTGGCCTATATTAAAAATATACCGAGAAGCAGAATAATGGAGCGGCGAATCGATATTTATCTGGAGTTTAATTTAGTAATCAAATTATATTCTCACTTTGATATATATACGTATATAATAGATGATATTTAAAATTAAACTTTCCTTTTAACTTGTTTAAGCCTTCAACTGACAATTACAGCCCACACACTGGGATTATGGTATATTTCCTTATAAATTTTCACAAGATATAATGATATCTTAAGGTACAATAAGAAGATACAAAATTATTTTTCAATATTATTATTATTATATATATTTAAAATTACTTCTACATATATAGCTCTCGAATTTTTAATCCTCTGAATCATATATATTGCTTTTCTATATAAGTTTCATTAATTTTTTAGTGATGTGTCTGACATTTTGTGAAATATAATTTAATAACAATGCGGTTGGTACGGCCTTTGGATTAGTAATATTTTTTTAGACCTTTAGGCTTTAGATATTTAAAATAATAATTTTATAATAAATATTGAATTTTAGGCTCGATTTTATAGGTCATTCACGTTCTTAGATTTTAGATTATTTTTTAGTTTTTAAATTATATGAAATTTTTCCCTTTTTCCTTTTTGTCCCCTTATTTCAATTTTATCACCTTTTCTCACCTTTTTTTTGACGATTTGTCACCTTTTTCCCCTTTTTTGCTGATTTTTCCCCTTTTTTTTTTAATAAAAAGTAAACAAGTTTTCCTTTTTTTTTTGAAATCTTTTTCAAAGTATAACCATAAAATTTAGACTCAATGTTATAGAATAGAAATTATAAGGTGGTTCATTCAACAGAATGCAGACCTCTAGAAAAATAATTAATTAACATTCAAATAATTAAAATATTATTATTAATAGTTTTTTTTCTAAAAAGAAAACAAAAATTCTAATACAAAACCTTCAATTTTTTCCATTTCTTACAATAATTTCTTTTTAAATAACTTAATTCTTGAAGAACTATCATAAAATTATTACTTAAAAATTATTTAATGAATAATAAATAAAATTTTATTTATACATTTCAAAATTAATTGAATTTTAAAATAGTTTCGTTTACAATTTTCATAAATAGATGAATTTGAAAAGATTTTAATTTCAAATTTTATAAAATTTCAATTATGAATGAAATTTATTATAGAAATTCTAAAGAAATAAAATTTTTGCAAAAGTTTTCAAAATTCAAATAATTCTGAAATTAGTGAAATTTTTTAGTATTGTATATTTAATAAATTATTAAAAATAATAAATTTATCAGAGAATTTCAGTTAAAAACACTAAAAATAATTTGAATTTTGGAGAAGTTTTGAAATAATTGCAAAAATTCAATTATTTTCAAAACTAATTAAATTCTTCGCAGAAATTCAATTATATTTAAAAATTTAAAGAAATTCTCGTCGAAATTTCAAATTCTCTTTAGAAATAATAAAATTCTTCAAAATTCAATTATTTTCAAAAAATTTTAATAAAATTCTTGGCAAAATTTCAATTATTTGCAAAAATTTTCCTAAACTCAATGATATTCAATATCTATTTTAATAAAATTTTCCAAAAGAATTCAATTATTTAAAAAAATGTTTATTAAAATTCTACGCAAACGTTCAATTATTTTAATAAATAATTAAATAATTTCTTAAGAATTCTATTATTTACAAATTTTTATAAATTTCTTCGCAATAATTCCATTATTTTCATAAATAATCAAACTCATAGAAGAATTTCAATTATTTTTAGTACAATTTTTAATCAAATATCTCTAAAAATGTAATTATTTTTAAAATTTTTATTAAAATTCGTCGAAAGAATTTAATTATTTAAAAGTTTGTTAATAAAATTCTTTATGAGAATTCAATATTAAGAAACATTCAATTATTCAATAAATTATTCATTTTTGTATTTAAATAATTGAATTTTCGTTAAATTTTCTAATAAAAATTCATTTAAAAATGAATTTCAATTAAAATTTTATAGATGATAATTGAATATTAAAAGCATTAATAGTGTGAATTTTTAGAAATAATTTAATTTTGAAAAAGTTTCAAATTAAAATCTTTGAAAATCTGAATTTTTCATATTTTTAACTAACAATTCTGTAGAATTAATTTTTTCTAAAAGTTTAAATGAAAATGAAAATAATTTTAAAGGAGTTACAGTCAAAATATTTTTTATAGTAGAAAATAATTAAATAATAATCTTATCACTCGGTCATGTTTTATAATAAATATTCTCATAAATTGTTGAATTTCAAAAAGATTTGAATTTGAATATTTTGAATATCTTAATTCCCATGGAAAGTAATAATGATTTAATATTTTTTTAAAAAAAGAAGTTATTGCTGTTTTCAAATAATTTTACAGTTAAAGAAAAACAATATTAAATTTTTGTGGCAACTCTGATTAAAATCGAATAAAGTAGTAATAAAAATAGTATAGCAATAATAGTAGTTGTAAAAAGACCAGTAGTAACAATAATAGTAACAATTGTAGTAGTATAGTAGTTGCATTAAAAATAGTAGTAATAATAATAGTAGTAGCAAAAAAAACTAGTAGTAATAGTACTATGTACTAATAAAAATACTATAGTAATAACAATAATAGTGGAGATAAAGATAGTAGTAATAATAGTACTAGTAAAAAGACTAGTAGTAGCAATAATAGTAGTAAAAATACTAGTAGTAACAACAATAATAATAGTAGTAAAATACTAATAGTAACAATAATAATAATAATAATAGTAGTAGTAGTAATAATAGTAGTGGAAAGACTGGTGATAATAGTAGTAGTAAATAGACTAGTAGTAATAGTACTACTAATAAAAATACTAGTAATAACAATAATAGTAGTGATAAAAATAGTAGTAGTAGTAGTGGAAAGACTAGTGATAATAGTAGTAGTAATAATAGTAATAATAAACAGACTAGTAGTAATAGTACTACTAATAAAAATACTAGTAATAACAATAATAGTAGTAAAAAGACTAGTAGTAACAATAATAGTAGTAGATAGACTAGTGATAATAGTAGTAGTAAACAGACTAGTAGTAATAGTACTACTTATAAAAATACTAGTAATAACAATAATAGTAGTAATAATATTAGTAGTAATAAGACTAGTAGTAATAAGACTAGTAGTAATAATAATAAAAATAGTAGTAGTAGTAGTAGTAGTAGTAGTAGTAGTAGTAGTAGTGACAAAAAATAATTGTTAATTAAAAAATAAGAATCGAAAAGGAAAAAAATGACGATTTAAAGAGTACATGACGCTAAATGATGCTGTAATGGATAATTGTTGCCATGTGTGGGGAATTAACAAAAAAGGGACGATGACGCTAATAAAGGTTTAGAGATTTTTGTGTGATAAGATTGTTGTTGCTGTAAGGTCTCGTGTGCCAGAACTCCGGCACTGATGGTATAATATACTTGCAGCTTCGAACAAGAGTCACACACAGCTGTTCCTATCCCCTAACCTATTGCCAGTTAGTTGAATCGCGAACGCCACGATAAATGCGTTGAATGCGTTTTATCTCTTTTGTATATATTAAATAATAATAATAATAATAACAATAGCATTACTATTAATTAATTCCGGCACGTTCTAATATAAAGCGTTCGGTTTTATTATTTGTGAATGATATTTACTTCCAATTGCTCATCATCATCATCATCATCATTATCATCATTATCCTCGTTGACGTCGTCAAGGTTCTCTAAAAATCCCACGCGACTTTTTTTTTCTTTTTATGTATCATTTTTTATTGAAAGAGGTGAGAGACAAGACCTTCTTGATAAAATGTTGTTTATTATCTTTTTTTTATGAGGTTTGATTTCTTGGAAAGTTTTTCTTTTATTTTTTGGTTCAATTTTTTGTAGATTTTTTTGTAGATTGAACATTATAGTATAAGTGTATTTTTTCTAAATTTCAATAAATTATCCTTAAAAATTTAGTGAAATTTTCTTTAAAATTTTAATGGTTTTTTAAAAATTTTCATTGTTTTTCTTCAAATTTTAATGGTTTTCTTGAATTTCAATTGTATTTCTTGTATTTGAATTGTGTTTTTCTTAAATTTTGCTGAAATTTCGTTGAATTTCAAAAAAATTACCTTCTACAAATTGGATTTTTTAAACAAAAATTTCTTGTCATAAATGACTAAAAATCAAGTGGATTTAAGAAATAAACATTTTTCTTATACATCGAGTTTCCATTCTATGTTCTGTCGGTAAAGTAGAGAATCAAGTGAAAGCTTTTTCTTCTTTAATTTTTTTATAATACGATTTGCATTTTATTTAATATTAAATTTATTAGTCCACTATTTTTTCATACAGTTTTAATTTCCAAATCTTATTTAATTTATTATTATTATTATTATTATTATTATTATTATTATTATTATTATTATTATTATTATTATTATTATTATTATTATTATTATTATTATTATTATTATTATTATTATTATTATTATTATTATTATTATTATTATTATTATTATTATTATTATTATTATTATTATTATTATTATTATTATTATTATTATTATTATTATTATTATTATTATTATTATTATTATTATTATTATTATTATTATTATTATTATTATTATTATTATTATTATTATTATTATTATTATTATTATTATTATTATTATTATTATTATTATTATTATTATTATTATTATTATTATTATTATTATTATTATTATTATTATTATTATTATTATTATTATTATTATTATTATTATTATTATTATTATTATTATTATTATTATTATTATTATTATTATTATTATTATTATTATTATTATTATTATTATTATTATTATTATTATATTATTATTATTATTATTATTATTATTATTATTATTATTATTATTATTATTATTATTATTATTATTATTATTATTATTATTATTATTATTATTATTATTATTATTATTATTATTATTATTATATTATTATTATTATTATTATTATTATTATTATTAATATTTTATTTATACCGAAATTCAAAAGATCATCTAACGAACCTTTAAAAAAAGATAGATTCGCCAAAATATAAAATTTTTGAAAAATAAATTTAAAACTATGAAAAAATGTGGGACTCACTCTGCTGGGGCTCGAAACCCGGCATTATTTCGTGAAAAATTCTAGGAAAATTCAAATAAAATTTTTTATATTAAAAAAAAATTCAAATTTCCCGCCAGCTTTCTCTACTTTACCGACAGATACACAGATTGGAAACTCATTGTAATTTTTTTTATTTGCAAATTAAGCAAGTTATGCCTATAATTGGCTAAACAATGATTCTAATTTCAGTTATTCAATTAATTTCAATTTTAATTCAATTATTAATTTTAATTTTGACTGTTTAATTAATTTTAAAGCTTTTTTTTGATATTTTAGACACGAAACGTAAATAAATTGATATTATTATTATTTTATTGCACTTAGAAAATGTTGGCCTAATAAATTTTCGGCGCAATGAAAGTTGCATTTTTTAAATATCGGCCTAATAAAAAATTGTCTGAATAAATGTTATAATTATTTTACTACGTTTAGAAAATATCTGCCTAACAACAATTTGGCCCAATGAGAGTTTTTTTTTGTTAATTAAGGTTTAATAAAAAATTTGCTGTTTTAAAATTACACTTCCTAAGATTAATAATAATAATAGTAATATTAATAATAATATAAAACCTTAATAATAATATTTCGGCCTAATAAAAATTAGTTAATGAAAAATTGAATTCCGTTTCTTTCGGCCTAATGAAGAATTTTATTATTAAAATTTTTTTTACATGTTACGTCTTAATAATAAATTGTCTGAATAGAAGTTCCACTTCTTGTGGTTCACTTTAATAATGATATTTCGGCCTAATAAAAAAAAGGTTGACTAAAAATTGCTTTTTGTTCATTTTGGCCTAATAAATAATTATCTGAATTAAAATTTCATTTTGTTTATTTTGGGCTAATAAAGAATTATCTGAATTAAAATTTCATTTAATGAATTTTGGCTTAATAAAAAATGGGCAGAATGGATGTTCCACTTTCTGTGATTCGTCTTCATAAAAATATTACGTCCTAATAAAAAAAATTGCATTTTGTATGTTTCGGCATAATAAATGAGTAAAAATTACATTTCGTTTATTTCGGCCTAATAAAAAATATTCTGAATAAAAATTGTATTTCAGATATTTTTGCCTAACAAAAATTATATTTCTTTTAATTCGGCCTAATAAATGAGTAAAAATTACATTTCGTTTATTTCGGCCTAATAAAAAATATTCTGAATAAAAATTGTATTTCAGATATTTTTGCCTAACAAAAATTATATTTCTTTTAATTCGGCCTAATAAATGAGTAAAAATTACATTTCGTTTATTTCGGCCTAATAAAAAATATTCTGAATAAAAATTGTATTTCAGATATTTTTGCCTAACAAAAATTATATTTCTTTTAATTCGGCCTAATAAATGAGTAAAAATTACATTTCGTTTATTTCGGCCTAATAAAAAATATTCTGAATAAAAATTGTATTTCAGATATTTTTGCCTTACAAAAATGACATTTTTAAAAATTCGGCTTAATAAATAATTGGTTGAGTAAAAATTGTATTTCGCTTATTTCGGCCCAATAAAAAGATATTCTGATTAAAAATGGCATTTCATATATTTTTGCCTTTAGAAAAATTTGGTTTAATAATAATTGCACTGTGTTTATTTTGGCCTAATAAAATATTGGCCTAATGAAAATTGCATTTCGTAAATTTCGATTTAAAAAGAATTGTAAAAATGTAAAAAATTGGAATAAAAATAGCATTTCATTTATTTTTGCCTGATAAAAATTGAATTTCGTATTTATAGATCTTAAAAATTTGGCTTAATAAAAATAGAAATTCTTAAATAAATTTCGACCTAATAGAAGCAAAAATTTAAAAAAACAGTATAGTAACTTTTCCAATTTTTTCCCAACCTTTTTATTTTCTTTTTTGAAAAAAACCAGCTGACAGGATGTTGTCGAAGGTCAAGGATTCTTTTTTAAACGAAAAAATGTCATAAACTTTTTTATTAGGCAATTTTGCGCAGTGAAAAAGGGAAAATAGAAGAAAAAAATGTGACCAGCGTGAAATGTCGCACCCAATAGGGATGTGAGAGAGAAAGAGAGAGAGATGAAGAGAAAAATGATGAATGAGTATGAGAAAGAGGGATTTTGAAAATCTTTGGTTTGGAGTCTGCGCGTATCCCGGATATGGTTCGACGACAACTCTCAGCAACTTGAATCTCAACGTTAAGACACCTAATAACCCATCAAAAACGAGTTCTTCATTTAAAAAAAAGACAATTTTGATTAATTAATAATAATAGTTTACCCTCCTCCCCCCTATCGTGATTATACACAATATTGACACTGATATGTTATGTAATTTGCCCCACGAGTTTCGGGATCGAAAATTTAAAAAAAAATACTTCATCTCGTTAAGATGAAAAATTAGTGCGGAAATTTTGTTTCGTGATTGGGAAATTAGAGAAAAAAAGAAGAGGGGGAAAATTGGAAAAAGTGAAAGAGGGGGAAAAATAGTGAGTGATAGAGAAAAATAGTGAGAGAGAAAAGGAGAGAGAAAGAGAGAGAAAGAAAGAAAGGGAGAGAAAAATAATAAAGTAAGAGATAAAAAACGAGAGAGAGAAAAAAACGAGAGATAAAGAGAGACACAGAGAGAGAGAGGGAGAAGGAGAAAAAAAGGAGAGAGAGAAAAAAATGCCTGGTGAGAAGACAGATGGACGACGTATGGTCCATGATTCTTGTCAAGGTGAAAATACTTTTATTCCCTTGTCACATACGGGACATTTGGCCGTCTTGCAAGGACGAAACAGAGAGACTGAAACAAAAATTGTGGAAATTGTGAAAAATCGTTTTCGACAATTTATGGAGGATAGGGATGAGGAGGAGGATTTTGAGGATGTGGCCAAGAAGGAGAGACGCATTGAAAGGGAAAGTAGACAATGTGATGATGGTGGTGGTGGTGGTGACGGTGGTGATCAGACCAGAATTTTTAAAAGAAGCAAAATTCCAAGTACAATTCCGCGATTTCATTCGAATTCGTCACGAAAAATCGATCAGAAGGTGATAATTTCCTTCAACTTTTGATATTTTTTGATTTTTAAAGTAATTTTTTTTGTAACTACTTACTTTACTGTCAATTCTAGAAATTTAAATTGCAACTGCAAAGAATAAACTGCATGCAAGCAAATTTAATTATAATATTATTAAATATTATTAAAATATTATTAATCATTATTAAAATATCATTAAAGATTATTAAAATATTAAAATATTATTAATCATTATTAAAATATCATTAAAGATTATTAAAATATTATTAAAATATTAAACATTATTAAAATATTAAACATTATTAAAATATTATTAAATACCTACTATTAAATTTAATTCAAAAACTGTACAAATTTAAATAAGAGAAGACAAACGTTAGTTTGTTTTTAAGCTGATTTTAGCTTGTACGGCTCCGGGAAAAACAACCTTAAGGAAAATTTTGATTAAAGACTCCTTTAGCTCGACAAAATAATAATATTAACTTCGACGATACGGCAATTTACTATCTTAAACAATTATTAATAAAAAATATATAATATTATGCTTAAATATATAATCTTTATTAAGACAATTCTTTATTAAGCCGAAATATAAGAAAAAGAAATACAATTTTTTTAGACAATATTTATCTTTAAGCCGAAACATAGAGAATGCAGGGCTCGAACTAAGTAGGTTCGTAAATCCCGTTAAAAAAAATGAATTTGTTTAAAGTCCGTAAAAGTCCGTTTTTTAAAAAAAAA
The DNA here is from genome assembly GCF_015476425.1 of Leptopilina heterotoma. Lineage (NCBI taxonomy): Eukaryota > Metazoa > Arthropoda > Insecta > Hymenoptera > Figitidae > Leptopilina > Leptopilina heterotoma. The sequence continues at coordinate 680,313 of NW_025110890.1, read as the reverse complement.
GGTCCGTAAAGTCCGTAATTTTATTGAAAAAGCAATAAAAGTTGGTAAATTTAACGATATAATTTGGAGAATTTTTGAAACGTTCCAAATAATTGCAAAAATTCAATTATATTCAAAAGTAATAAAATTCTTTGCAAAAATTCAATCATGGTCAAACAATTTTTTAAAACTCTCATCAAAATTTCAATTATCTTTATAAATAATAAAATTCTTCTCCAAAATTCAATTATTTTCGAAAAATTTTAATAAAATTCTTTCTAAAAATTCAATTATTTCTAATATAATTTTAATAACATTTCATGAAAGAATTCAATTTTTAAAAAAGTTTTTAATAACATTTTTCGAAATAATTCAATTATTTTCTAAAATTTTCATAAATCCTTCGAAACAATTCAATTATTTTTAAAAGTAGTAAAATTCATCGTAAGAATTCAATTATTTTTCATAAATAATAAAATTTTTTTTAGGAAATCAATTATTTTCAATACAATCATTAAAAAAATTCGATTGTATTTAATAAATTAAAGAAATTTTTTCAAAGAATTCAATTATTTTCTAAAAATTTAAATAAAATTCAAAAATTAAATGTTTAATTTCAATTATTAAGAAACACGATTATTGTAAAAACTTGAAAGAAATTGGACATATTATAAAATTCAATTACTTTGAAAATTTTTAATTAAAATTATTAAAGAAACTCAATTATATTAAATTCAAAGAAATTCTTCAAAAGAATTTAATTAGGATTATGAAAAATTTTAATAAAATTATTATTCTTTCCGAAAATTCAATTATTTCCATAAATAATAAAATTTTTAGAAGAATTAAATTAAATTATTATCGAATTTTTTGACAAAAATCTTTCCATAAATTCAATGATTTGCAAATTTTTTTATTAATTTTTTCGCAACAATTCAATTATTTTCATAAATAGTAGGATAACATTTTTACAGCGATTTAATAATTTTCGTAATTAATAAAATTTCTTTTTAGGAATTCAATTATTTTCATAAATAATAAAATTTTCACAGAAATTTAATTATTTTTAAACAAACACAATTTTCATAACATTTTTTGAAAAAAATCGATTATTTAAAATGATTTTTATAAAATTCCTTGTATCAATTCAATTATTTTTAAAAATTTTCATAAAATTCTTGTGAAAATTTCAATTATTTTTATAAATAATAAAACTCATTGGCAGAATTTCAATTATTTTTAATACAAAATATTTTAATCAAATTCCTCGAAAAATTTAATTATTCTTAAAAATTTGTTGATAAAATTGCTTTTTAAGAATTCAATTTAAAAAATATTCAATTATTCAATAAGTTATTAATTTTTGTATTTAAATAATTGAATTCTAGTTGAATTTTCGAATAAAAATTGATTAAAAATGAATTTCAGTTAAAATTTTTTTTGATAATAAATGAATATTAATAATATTATATACAGCATAGAATTTTTAGAAATGATTCAATTCTGAAAAGGTTTAAATTAAAATCTTTGAAAATTAAAATTTTAACTAAAAATTCAGTGAAATTAATTTTTTTCAAAAGGTTTAATTGAATTTTTTTTGAAATTTTTTGAAGTTGTTATTTTTTCTATTATAATTATATTTAATTGAAGAATTTTTGAATAATTGAAATTTCGTGAAATTGAATTGTAAACAATTGGATACTTGAAAATTGTCAAAGAACTTTTTCGAAAAATATTAAAAATAATTGATTTAAAGAAGACTTTTGGTTAAAAATACTTGATAAGAATATTTGAATTAAAGTGATGATAATAATTTTGAAGAAATACAATATTCTTATAATATAAAATAATGATTTTAATAAATTTAATAAATTCTTATAAAACATGAAGAAAGCGATTACTCCGAGTCGAGGACTCGGAGTGATCGATATCTTCATATTTTATAGTTATTTTTATTCAACCAATTTTTTATTAGGCCGAAACAAAAAAAATGTAACTTTTATTTAACCAATTTTTTATTAGGCCGAATTAAACGAAATGTAATTTTTACACAAAAGTTTTTTTATTAGGGCATAATATTTTTATGAAGACGAGTCTCAGAAAGTGGAACTTCCATTCAAATAATATTTTATTAATCCGAAACTTACCAAATGGAATTTTTATTCATTCAATTCTTCATTAAGCCAAAATAGACGAAATTCAATTTTTATGCATACAATTTTTTATTTGGCCAAAAAAATATAATGTTTAAACAACCAATTTTTTATTAGGCCGAATTAAACGAAATCAAAATATAAAAACAAAATAAAATAATTTTGACTTAATTTAAATCGAATAAATTGAATTGAATTTTCAATTAATTTAAAAAAATAATTATTAAATTCTTCCTCTACATATTTTTTTATTAAAAAGAAATAATTTTAAAGAAATTAAATTAAATTTATATTTAAGAAATTTTAAAGAAATAATTGAAAAGTGCGGAAAAAATTAGAGAATCGTTACGAGAGAAATTTTATAGTTCAAGTGCAGTAAAGAAAAAAAAGAGGAGAAAAGAAAGGAGGAAAAAAAGAGAACACACTGTGTTCATCATCATGTAATCTTTATATCTTTCATATCAATGTGTATTTAAATTATTTAATAATTATAATTGATCTCGTGTATTCTATAATATTAGAGTGAAAATTAATTTTAATTGCGCTCATATGATTGTAATTATATATATTTACATTTTAGCCTGCTCGCGTCTCTTATAAAGTGAAAAGAAAAAGATGCTCGTGGGGGAGAAAGTTAATATAAAATCGTGTATATATAATATAACAAGCTCGTTAGATTGATTTATCGTTCTTTCCTTATTAGTAAATATAAATATACAAACTTTTATTTTCATTTATCGAGGTTTAATAATTTTTTTTAATTTTTCCTTTAATTAGGTTGTCTTCTTTTTTTTAATTTTACCTTTAATTAGGTTGTCTTCTTTTTTTTCCTTAGAAATATTTTTTCAAAAAAAAAAAATGGTTTCTTTGCTTCAATATGTGAAATATTTGATGCGCCAAGAAGAAGAAAAATGATTCTTTATGAAGCAAATCATTTTTAGGTTATGTTTCTGTTATTTTTACCTTTTTTTAAATTTTTAAATTTTTTAATTAAAAAATTAGAAGTTTCTTTGTTTTTAATTTAAAATCAAACTCAGTTTTTAATAATTTGTTTTGGGTGTAATGAAGACTTAAATAGTATTTTATTATATAGTCGATGGGCTTTTTGTATTTTAATTTTAAAAATAACAAACATAACCTAACATTTTTTTCTTCTTAGATAGCTTTCTTCAGAGGCGTGTCACATCTATTAAGTCACATTTTAACTGCAGCACAGTTTAACTTTTTCGAAAATAGTAAAATTTGTATTATTTCAATTAAATTCGATATAAAATTTAGTTTTTTAAATGTATAATACAATTAGGTATTTATACAAATAGTAAGTAGTTTTATTAGGCAACTTTTTTTTTGCTTTCTTCACTAGAAGTAATTTTTCTATCTTAATAATATAGTTACTACACAATAGGAGGCTGGCTCATTGACAGGAAAACGAAATCTTGGCAACATTACTTTTAGACAAGTCGTTGAACTCTTCATCACGTTTATTAAAATAAAAGTTGTTCTAAATCAAGAAAAATGGCATTTTAATGAAAAAGAAAAATTATGAATTTTAAAGCAAAGAAATTTTTTATAGTTCATTATTTGTCAAACACATTTTATATTTTTTATCATTTTTGCCTGAAATCACATTCAAAAATTGTCATTTTAATTTAAAATTATTTTTTTCTATAATTGACCAAAAAAATCATTGCTGCATTTTTATTTATTTATTTATTTATTTATTCAAAAAATCGTTTTTAGTTTTTTTATTAACATACTTTTATTATCAACTAAAAATAATTTATATTAAAGTTTAAAAATCACATTTTATTGCAAAATAGAGAAAATCTGTCAAATTAGGAAAAAAAAAGTAAAGCATTTTTGACATGAGTAATTATAGACTTAAAATATGATAAAAATTATGCGATAAAAATTCTGAATAATCATGAAATTGATACAGGAAGATATTGATTGCTTTCGTCTATATATAATTCGTAAAATTTCTGACTAATTTTGTTTTTCTGTATAATTTCAATATATAATATAGATATATACGTATAGAATATATAAGCTTTCATCGAATAATAAAAGAGCGTATAATAGAAATCGTTGGAGAAAATTGCTAGAGAAAGTCTGCGTATAGTATAATCTGAACTTCTGTACATACAAGGATTGATAAATTATACATTTTGCATATTATGCGGTTTTTTTTCTTCTTATTTCTTTCCAAAATGCGATTATGAAGAACTATTAAAGTTATGTTTTACTTTATTAATATTGTTGTACGATAAATTTTATTATATTGGCAATATGGTATTATAATTATTGTATATTATAAAAAATTATACTGCGCTCTCTAAATTATAGAATTAGTAAAAAAATTTACTAATTTGAATGACTGACTTTCTGTTTTTGAACTAGTAAATTTTGTACTTTAATAAATAGTTATTTTTATACTAATTTATTAGTAAAATTTACTAATTCAAAATCGGTCAGAAAATATTTTAACTCTTTTTGAATTTTTATATTTTGATAAAAATTCATGGATTTTGAAATTCATGCGTAATTTTGTAGAAAATATGTTTTTGAATCCATAAAAATATTTCCAAATGAAAAAATTAATTTTCATAATTGTTGAAGCATTTTTTTTTTTTTTGAATTTTTGAAAAAAAAATGCTTCAAAAATTATGAAAATCAATTTTTTCATTTGGTATTTTTATTCCAAAAATTATAAACATATTATATTTCGTTTATATTTTTAAGAGAAAACTTTATAAGAATATTGAAAATTAATTTTGAAATATACGTAAAATTTTGTAAAAATTAGATCGTTTTTTTTTAAATTGTCTTCAGAGTGCTTTTTCTTCTTCTCTTTAATGGGGAAGGGAATTAAAAGAGAATAATAATATACTAACGATCAATTGTTACTTTATAGTCGTATATATACACTTGACAATAAAATTACAATTGCACATCTTCATATAAATGACGTCACACGTACATTTCTCCGATAAAGGTGTGTTGCAATTTTTATAAATACAAATTGCAAATGATTCACAAACTCTAGGAAAATTTTTCATTTTATCTTTATTTTCTCTATCATAAAAAATTTAATTCATTCAAAAAATTGATAAAAAATTTACCAAAATTCTTAATTTAAAAAACAAAACTACAATTTAAAAAAAAAATTTAGCGTCGACGCTGAGCTTTGAAAAGAATTTTTTTAAGTTTCTTACAATTTACCAAGTTTCTTGTTTTAAAAAAACAAAACTACAATTAAAAAAAAAAATTTAGCGTCGACGCTGAGCTTCGAAAATAATTTTTTGGGACTTATTCATTTTATCTTCATTCTCTTTGTCATTAAAAATTTCATTCATCCAAAAATTGATAAAAAATTCACCACTTTTTTAAAAAATTTAATTAAAAAACAAAACTACAATTTAAAAAATTTTTTTGTTAAATTCAAGGTCAATTAAATTGATTTCAGGTGGAGGGTAACGAGAGATACGATTCCCAGGGTCAGCAGCCGTCGAAACAACAACGTTTAAATTCATTCTCATCGCACACCCCTAGTGGCGTTGTTGTCGCAACCTTATCAGCAGCAGCAGCAGCAGCAACGAACGGCGAAGAATGCGTCGGCGTGAAAGGAACGACAACGACGACGACGACTCCAACATCAACAGTTTCTAATAAACTCGAGTCAAATAAAGTTGAGCATGATTTACAATTTTATCGTTCGAATTTTAATTACGATATTAATGGTAGTGCTGGTGGAGGTGGTGGTGTCGAATCAAAAAAAATTCATCAACAATTATTATTGGCAAGCAATTCAAATTGGAGTCAAAAAAATATTGTCGATGTCAATGTTGACGACGACAATGACGACAATGAAGGCGATGTTGACTATGACGATGTCGTTCACGTTATAAAACCACGAACAAGAATAATAAATGCCAATAAAACAAGAGCAAATCAACAACTTTCATCGAACATCATTGATAGTTGTCGATCTCATTCAAAACAACAGAATGTCATGGAGCCGGAACACAAGGAGGAAATTTGTCACGATTCCAGTTCGCCGAGTCCCGAGGTAAATTTTCGTTTCCAAATTTTTAACATTTCTTCTACTTTTCTTGAATTTCGACTCGAAAATACTTTATTTTTCATTTGCAGCATTTTTTTTTAAATAATAAAAATAAAAAAAAATAGTAAGTGCTAAAGGGTTTGTTTCGTTTATTCTTGAAAGATAAAAAACAGCATCTTTTTTATTTTTTTTATTAATATTTAATAAAAAAAATAGTAAAAGCTAAAGGGTTTGTTTCGTTTATTCTTGAAAGATAAAAAACAAATAAAAAATAATATTAAAAAAGAGAATATAATTATTATCCTGTTCAATTAGGTATTTATTTCTGTTTTCAACTCTGAAGATTTAAAAAAAAATTACTTTTCCACTAATTCTAATTCCAAAATAAATAAAAATTTCTTCAAAAAAAAAACGTTTCTAAAATGAAAAAAAAATTTTAAAAAAGGTTTTTAAAATTAAAGGGATTTTGAAAAATAAAAATAAGTTAACAAAATTTTGACTTTAAAACAATTTAATAAATAAGAATTTAAATAACTTGCTGACAATTGAAATAATTTAGTAAATTAATTATAATTTATAATTTTTAAAATTATAGTAATAAATTGATAAATTTATAAATAATTAATAACTAATTAATTTTTCTATTATTTAAATTAATTCTCAACAACGAAAGTAGACAATAATAATTTTGTAGAAACTGAATTTAAAGATAATCAGAAAAATATTTTTAATTTTAAGCAAGTAGTTTGAATTAATTAAATTAATAGACTAATTAATTAGATAAATAAGTCATTAAATATTTTAAATCTCTTATTATGAAGTAAGTCAGTAAATATTTTAAATTAATTTTAATTTCCTGTTTAATTAAATCAAAAATTAATAATGCCCCGAATTAAATACTGAATTTAATCTTGAATTTCGAAAGGGGCTCAATTCTACAAAAAAAACGATAAGAGTCATTTTCGCTAGCATAGGTTATAGAAAAGTAATTCTTACTGTTTTTCGATTGGGGATCCCCTTTTAAAATTAAATGCGTAATTAATTTTTTAAAAAATTAATTATTAATTTAATATTCAATAAATTTCGTAAATTGCAGCAAAAGTAGAAAAATAAGAGCGAGATTTTTATTTTCTTTTTGAATTTTGAAAAAAAACATCTGGTTTTTTCGGGGAAAGTATATTTATATATCTACTTAAATTTTTGGGAGGTATGTGAAAATAAATATAAATATATATTTTCCTTTGAATAATTTGTCAGGGGGGTAAGCTGATTTTTATTTTGGTGCATGCAGTTCCCCAAAACATGCTTAAAAATGTTTTCGTCTGTATATATGAGGAAAAGGAGGATTTTACCACTACCAACATTCATATATATTGAATACAACTACCACTGCGGGTATTGATTTTACGCCGCAACATTCTCTCCTTCCATCCTCCGCGCCCTTTTACTTTTACTCCTCCTTGTGTGTGTCTCTATTTTGCTTCAAGACTCGACCCTTTTTTTCGTACACAGAACTATCGCCATAAACTTATCTTCTATTTTTTTTTAGTTCTGCGTAAATATCTAAGTTTTCTAGGTTCCTTGCACTATTCTCGCAGTTTTTTTTATTTATAAAAGAAGTATTTTTACTATTACAGAAGTAATTAACCAGCGAATATGAAGTAATAAAGATAAACATTAACAAATCTGTTAATAATACATTAATTAGTATATTCGAATGTTTTCGATTATTACAATATTAACATTTTTTGAACATTAGGAAAATTTTGTTTTTTTGTATTTTTTTAGATTTTCGGAAGAGGTGGCAAGGGATATGAAAACGATGCGAGTAGCGAGGACGATAGTAGGCCAAGTTCTTCTTTGCAAACACAAAGATTATCCTCTCTTTATCATGGAACTTGGCCTGTGAAACGTGACGTTTGGAATAATCAACAATACAATTTTCCTAATCCTACTTCTTCTGTACTTCAGAATGTAAGTTTTGTGATTTTTTTCATTTCTTTTATTTGAAAAAAGTTGCTCCTATACATTAGTTTGGTTAAAGCGTTGAAAATACGGTTTTTTCAAACATAACCTAAAAAATATCTTTACATTTTTTCACATATTTTGCACTAAATTCACTAAATTGACATTAGATTCGTAATCAGACCTTGAAAACCCTCAAATAGTAAATTTTAAGCAATTTCGATCCGCCATTTTGAATTTTTTAAATCTGACGTCAGATTCATAATCAGCGATCCCGAAAACCCCCAAGTAACAAGTTTCAAACAAATTTAAATAGTTTTTAATTTTTATCCGCCATGTTGGATCCGCCTTTTTGAATTTTTAAATGCTCTTGTCAGATTCGTAATCAGCGATCCCGAAAACCCCCAAGTAACATGTTTCTTGCGAATTCGTTCAATTTGAACATTCATCCGCCATATTGGATCGGCCATTTTGAATTTTTAAAAACTGATGTCATATTGTATTGTAGAAAAGCCTTTAAGTCGAATTTTGACTACCAAAATTATAAACCATCTATGAGGCGAGGCGAAAAATCCCTTTTTTTCTCACATGTGTTTTTTCTTGATTCATCTTTCAGGAGATGGCGAGTATCATGAGTTACTCATCAGCATCGGGCGTTGGTGGTGGATCATCATCAATAGCCGGTGGTCAGAGTCATCGACGACTTGGCGGCAAAGTTGATGTGGTCTACAGTTTATTGGGAATGTTGGGTCGCAGTGAGGGACGTGACGACATGAGTGCGACCCTCCTCTCAATGACTAATTCAATCGAGAATTGTCGTGTCATGAGACAATCGGGTTGTTTGCCGCTATTAATTCAATTGATTCACGCGCCGGACCAGGATCATGAGACGCGGGAACGAGCAGCCCGTGCTTTGCACAATATCATACAGGCACGAAGCGATGAACGCGTTGGACGTCGTGAGGTACGAGTTCTACGTCTTTTGGAGCAATTGCGCGATTATTGTCAAACTTTAAGGATTTCCCTTGAAACAATGGGTCATACGCGTGATGATCTTGAACGTCATCCGGGAGCGACGATTGCCGCACTCATGAAATTGTCCTTTGATGAGGATCATCGTCATGCAATGTGTCAACTTGGGGGTCTTCATGCGGTGGCCGAACTTATTGAAATGGATCACACGGCGCATGGTAGTGAGTGTGAGGATCCGAATTGTATTACTTTGAGGAGATACGCGGGAATGGCGCTCACTAATCTGACATTTGGGGACGGAAATAATAAGGCGCTGCTGTGTTCGTTTAAGGATTTTATGAGATCTCTGGTGTCGCAATTGCAGAGTCCAAGTGATGATTTGAGACAAGTGACCGCGAGTGTTTTGCGAAATCTCTCCTGGAGGGCGGACAGCAGCAGTAAGCAGACACTTAGGGAAGTTGGGGCTGTGATTGGTTTGATGAGGGCAGCAATGGAGGGGAAGAAGGAATCAACGCTGAAGAGCATACTCTCCGCTCTGTGGAACCTCTCGGCCCATTGCAGTACGAACAAGGTGGATATTTGTGCGGTGGAGGGTGCTCTCTCTTTCCTGGTCGATATGTTGAGCTACAAGGCTCCTTCGAAGAATTTCGCGATTGTCGAGAACGCGGGCGGCATTTTGCGGAACGTCTCCAGTCACATTGCGGTTCGGGACGATTATCGCACGATAGTTCGCGAACGCGGGTGTCTCCAGGTTCTCCTCCGTCAACTGAGATCGCCGAGTCTAACGATCGTCAGCAATGCGTGTGGTGCACTGTGGAATCTTTCGGCGCGTTGCGCTCACGATCAACGCCTCCTCTGGGACCTCGGTGCCGTGCCAATGCTCCGCAGTCTCGTCCACTCCAAGCACAAAATGATCTCCATGGGCTCGAGTGCCGCTCTAAAGAATCTTCTCAGCGCTCGACCGGGTTGCAACAATTTGGTACATCTCGATTCGACCGCTCGCGGTCTAGGACTCTCCACATTGCCCACCCTCGTAGCCCGTCGTCAAAAGGCCCTTGAGCAAGAAATCGATCAAAGTCTTGCCGAGACGTGCGAGAACATCGAACCCAGCACGTCACCAATAGAGAAATTCGCGTTCAAAATGGAACAACCAAATCTCATCGCCACGAAATTGTCATCAAGTCATCAGCAACCGGGACCGTCGGGTATCAATCGTTACCCAAGCGTCGCACGCAGTGAGAGTCGGGAATCAATGCGTTCCGTCACCAGTACACACTCGGACACGATATTCGAAAAAGTGAAAATGAATGGAGCAATCGATCATCAAATCCGCCAACAATCGGCCTCCCTCCACTCTGCCGTGGGCTTCGAAATAGGACCAATTGGCGATTCAGTCAAGTCCTCACAATCGGAGAAAAAATACGCCCAGAGGTATAAAAACGCAGGCATAAATCGCATGAAACCAGATGGAGATTCCATGTTGAAACGTACGGGCTCCACGATCTCTTGGTCGACCCCCGATCAGGAGGCCGCATGCTCACAGGCTCTTCATTCCTCCGTCGAGGATAGACTCTCGCAGGCGAGTTCTACCGATTTCTCCTTATCCTCCGATCATCAACATTGCATCGAAATCAAGAAAACAGAAAGTGGCGTTAAAGTTAAAACATCCGTCGATAATGGAAAATTCCCCGAACAAAATGAAACCCATATAATTGAAAAAATGGGCGGAAATTATGGAGAACCTTTCTGTGATTATGCAGAAACGGATTTAGATCAGACAACGGATTATAGTTTACGTTACGCTGAACACAATTCAGATGATGAGAAACAAAGTTCCGCTTATTTCACTTGTTCGGAGCAAAATGTTTTAAATGGCGATACCGTGAAGACATATTGCACCGAAGGAACACCATCGCAAATGTCACTGAATTCTTCAAGAGCAACTTCCGCTTCGGATTTACAGGAGGATATTCGTCCAAGGAATTTGTTTAGAACAATCACGGGCTCGAGAATATCGGCACATCATTATGGAGTTGATGAACAAATCACATCTGGCGAAGGTGCAATTTTTATTTTTATATATCAAATAGAAATAGAAAGTTTATTAAAGAAAGTTATTTGTAATTATAGCATTGTGAAGAAATTCCGATTTTGAGTATTTTAATTCTTGTTTTTGTAGATTCCGGAGCCGCTAGTTTTAGATCGTTGACAATTGATGACGAGCACAAAATCACAAACGATTCGAAGCACAAAGAATTCGAAAGAAAGTCGAGAAAAACTTCGTCTCCGTGTCCTGTGAATCTTATTAGCGAGGATGATGACGATGATGATGATCAAGGACTTCTTGCCGCATGCATTAACATTGGAATGCAAAAGAATAACAGGTATTGTGTTTTTTCATCGAAAAAATGATTGATTTTGATTATTATTTTCTTTTTTTCATGAATTTATTTTTTTTCAGACACAGACAATCATTTAGACGTAACAGCCTTGAGGAAGAGGAAATACAAACTGAATGCAATTTAACTCGATATGAAACCAGCACTGAATTGAATCGAGTGGATAACACAGTGACTCCAAATGTTCAGACGCGAAAAAATTCCCGTTATAGTATGCAGGAAATTATGTACGATTTCTCAAGTGAGGTAAGTGAGGCGAAAAAAGAGATTCCTGTATTGCAGGACGAGAAATCAAAAGATACAAAATCATCAATTGATCGAGTAGAAATTTCTTCTGAAGAAATTGTCATTAGTGGAAGTTGTGAATCGTTTGATTCTGTTGAGCGTTCAGAGCAAGCTCTCTTGGAATTTTGTATTCAATCGGGAATTCCAAAGGTCACTAACGATTCGTCAATTGTTAATGCTCGGGAAATTATTGAAATCGCTGGCGACACCGTCGACGCTGTGTCTAAATCAATATTAACTGATGATGAGGAAACTATCAAAGAGGATGAAACTCATAAAGTTGAGGAAGTTTATCGACGTCAACGCGATCCGGACGCAATGATCGCTTCATTAGATCGTCTTACGGCAACTTTAGTTCAACAAACGGAAGCAATGCGGGAACGTGACTCCAATGCAATGAAGCAAAGTTTACAGAGTGATACATGGAACGAAGATTCGCCGAATGACGTCTCTTTCCCTAGTATCAGCGTCAGTGCACCTCTAATAGGTTCATTTAAAAGCGACGCTATCGATGAGACTTCCGTCACGAAAACTTCTTCCGAAAATCTGCAAAATTCCCCGGATCGTAAGATTGAGAATATTTCGGAAAATTTACAGAATCGAGAAATGACAGATTCGTTACTTATCGAGGTGGAAGCAATAAAACTCGCGCAAGTTGTCTCTGATCAATCCCTCAGTTCGAGTTACATAACAGCCCCGGATCACAGTGAAATGTATACAATTCGCGATCATAGTTTTTCCGTCTCAATGCCCGTGAGGCCAAAGAATACGCCGACTTGCACGCAACGCAAAAAGTCTCTCCCACTTGGCGTTGTCGCGAAACGCGCCCTAAGTTACAATCAAAGTCACACCACGAGTCTGGAGAATCTTTCCCAGTTGGAAAACGTAAAACCACCCTCGATAATGGACGAGGTACTCGATATCGCCGACATGGAAAACAGCATGATCAGTGTTGCTAGTATCATCTCTGAGATTGCCGACACAAAAGAAGATTCTCACAGTGATTCGGTGTTCGATATGGTCAAACCCGTCGCGAATGTTCTATCGATGACGTGTCTCCGTTACGCGGAATCGCTACCGTTGAGTGGTAACAATAGTCTGAGCGAGTGTCTCGAGAATATTAACCCCCCCTCGCTTTTCAATGAAGTCACCGAAATGGACGAGACCCTGTGCAGTGATACTCTTTGCATTGACGTCGATTTTCGCTGCGACGAAGCCTATTACATTGATCGAATCGATGAAGCCAATGATACCGACGAAGCGGCGACGCCAATTCCAAGTTCCGCCGAATCCACCCCAAAGAAACGTCTTCGCGGGCACTTGACTCCAAAACAAAAGCGCCAATTAGCGAAAGAACGCTACAAAACATATACAATTGCCGCCGAAATCGTCAAAAAGGAAGAGGACAGACGAAAACTCGAACAGAGTCTTCCGCGTCTCACCCCAAAGCAACGTCGTCAAGAGGATCGTAATCGTTTCCAGACGCAAGTTCTCGACACTCCTCTCGACCTAAAACCAAAAGTACCCGAACCTGAAATTGAGAAACCAAAAGATTGTCAGACAGATAAAATCGAATCGCCTGTTAAATCCGGTATCCCAATGCTTAGGAAAGTTGCTCCCAAAACACGCGAACGGGGAAAAGACGAAAGATTCAGAACGCGAACAATCAACGACAGTTGTCTGATGAATTTCCAACACACCATGCTTGAACAGAACGCGAATATTGTACTAAATACCCTAAACGAAACATCAAAGGGCGACGAACTCCTGGATTGTGAAACCCTAAGTCTCGTCTCCAACGAATCCGGTTCCGAACACTTCCTGCAAATGCGATTCAACAACGGTGAATCGAAACGCGAGAGCCGAACCCGCGTCTTCAGTTACGCAACACCGTCCGATGTTCGTGAAACAAACCAGTCTGAATTCGTCCCACCGACTCCAGCGGAATATATCAAGAAATCTCAGGAAATCGGTAATGGAAGTCAAATTCCAGAAAGTAGAAAAGGAAGACTGACGGAACGAGCGAAGAGTCTAGAACCAGAAGAATCGGAGGGCATGTCAAGCGATGATGATGAGAGACAGGAGGAATCAAAGGGACCCCGGATTGTTAAACCCGGAATCATTAGTCGAGCCGTGAGTCTTGAGGCTGAGGATATTCCAAAAGGAATTCGTGGTAGGCGAAAACCACTGTTTTCGAATCCTCCTAAAAAAGTGACGCCACAATCGTCGCCATCGAAGCAGAGGGGCAGCGCTATTCCGATTGGTCGCAGTAACACGTCGCCGATTGTTCGCGCTACTCGCGCAACTACTCTACGTCAAAATACCAACACGTCCCGAGAAATTTCCAAATGGAGTCCGAAGCATGGAAATTCTTCATTAAATCCACAAGGTAATTGTTCAAATTTGTTTTAGGTACTTTATAGTTGAGACAGAAAAATCAGTACATAATGATGACTTACCAGTCGTTATGTAATGATTTTTCGAGTTGTCTCACACCAGGTTGTGCTTCGTTGCTGTACTTTTTTAACTACCAACTCACCAGTAGCTAATTCCAATAAAAAAATGTCCAATTCTTAATAGATTACGCACGCCGCTGGATACGGATCATGTGGTGAGTTGATTAGTTCCCCACGATCGCTAACTGTTCTAATCGTACCTCAAGTGTCTCACTTGAAAATCTCTGGCATTCACAATAGCTTTTCATCAAATCTTTTCCAAATATTTCCGTTATTCACTGAAGGTTTCTATGAAAGTTTTTGTAGATAATTGTTTTTTAGATAGGTCTCACAAGTTAGGAGACATTCACTTTAGCGTTTTATCAATGTTTTTGATGATAATTGGCCTCCATACAGCAAAATCCGCGAGTTTAGGAGACATTCACTTTATGATTTTACCGAGATTTTTGATGATTTGTGTTCATATTGATTCTGCAATGTTAGGGGACTTAGGCTCTAGGCCTTTTTACCCTAGTTTTTGAAGATAATAGACGTCCAGGCGGATTTTATAAGATTAGAAGACATTCACTCTAGTGATTTATCAAAGTTTTTGACGATATTTTGCCTTTATACCGTATCCGCCAGTTTGGAGACATTCACTTTAGGATTTTATTAAAGTTTTTGATGATATTTGGTCTCGATACGGATACCACGTATTTAAGAGACATCACAGTAGTTTTCTATCAAATTTTCTTATGGTAATTGGTCTTCGTACAGACGCCATCAATTTAGAAAACATTTACTGTAAGTTTTTACCAAAGTTTTTGAAGATAATTAATGTGGAGACAGGTCCCGAATATTAGGAGACATTTACTCTACCGTTTCATCAAAGTTTTTGATAATTGTTCTTCGTACAGACCCCATCAAATTAGGAGACATTTACTGTAGGTTTCTACCAAAGTTTTTGAAGATAATTAATCTGTAAACAGGTCCCAAAAGATTAGGAGATATTCACCCTAGCGTTTCATCAAAGTTTTTGATGATATTTGATCTCCATAAAGTATCCGCCAGTTTAGGAAACCAAGGTTTTTGATGATATTTAGTCCCCACATTGATTCTGGAACTTTAGGAGATATTCACTCTAGAGTTATCGAAGTTTTAGATGATTTTTAGCCTTCATACCGTATCCGCCAGTTTAGAAGACATTGACTTTAGGATTTTACTAAAGCTTTTGATGATATTTGGTCTGTACACTGATTCCGTGATTAAGAGACGTTACTTTAGTTTTTTATCAAAGCTTCTGGAAGTAATTGGCCTTTGTACAGATCCCACTAATTAAGATAATTAATGTTTAGACAAATCCTAAGTTTAGGATATCTTCTCCCTAGCATTTTATCAATGTTTTTGACGATAATTGGTCTTCGTACTGACCAAAGTTTTTGAAGATAATTAATCTGTAAACAGATCCCAAAAGTTTAGGAGATTATTCACCCTACAATTTTATCAAAGTTATTTATATTTGTTCTCTATGCCATAACCGCCAGTTTAGGAGACACTCACAATAGGTTTTTACCAAAGTTTTTGATAATATTTAGACTCCACATTGATTCCGTAAGTTTCGGAGACATTCACTCTAGAGTTTTATCAAAGTTTTTGATGATATTTGGCCTTTAAACCGTGTCCCCTAGTTTTGGAGACATGCACTTTAGGATTTTACTATTGTTTTTGATGATATTTGATCTCTATACTGATACCGCAAATTTAGGTGACCAATATATCATAGTTTCTAATGGTAATTGTTCTTCGTACAGGTCTCGAAGATTAGGAGATATTCTCTCTAGCGTTTTATCAAAGTTTTTGATGATATTTAGCCTCTATACCGTATCTGCTAGTTTAGGAGACATTTACTTTTGGATTTTACAGAGGTTCTTGATGTTGATTGATTTCACGATGTTAGGGGACATTTGCTATAGGTTTTACCAAACTTTTTGAAGATAATTAATTTGCAGACAGCTCCCAAAAGTTTGGGAGATATTCAGCCTGGTATTTTATCAAAGTTTTTGATGATATTTATTCTCCATATAGTATCCGCCAGTTTAGGAGACATTTACTGTAGGTTTATCCAAAGCTTTTGATGACATTTAGTCTCCACATTGATTTCTCAAGTTTAGGGGACGTTCACTTTATGATTTTACTAAAGTTTTTGATGATATTTGGTCTCTATACTGATTGCGTGAGTTTAAGAGACATCACTGTAGCTTTTTATCAAAGCTTCTGATTGTAATTCGTCTCTGCAAAGACCCCAATAATTTAGGAGATATTTACTGCAGGTTTTTACCAAAGTTTTTGAAGATAATTTATCTTCGTACAGATCTCTCTAGTTAAGGAGACATCACTGTACCTTTTCTTCAAATCTTTTAATGATATTTGTTCTCGATACTGATTCCGCGACATTAGAAGTTATTAATTTTAGGTTTTAACGGAGGTTTTTAATGATAATTGGTGTTCCTGCAGATCCCGCAAATTTAGGAGAGTTTTATAGGGTCCCAATGATAAAACTAAATACTTCCAATAAAGTGAACCCCCATGTAGAATTCTCTTTAGAATTTTCCTTTAGAATCTCTTTTCTCTCTTTTTCAGGAGCTTCATCACCAAACGACAAGAAATTAAAGCGTAGCTCAATCCCCCAGAAAGGATCATCAATAACCATCGCAAAAGCAATGAAACGTCACAGTTCACCGCCAATTAAACTCGAGCGTCAGGGAACATTTACAAAAGACGAGCCAGAAGTGGAGAATGCACCCACTGTCCCATCGCTTCCAACATCACCAGCAAGATCGAAAATCGCCAAACCAAAAGTCACAATGATACCGGGAAAAAAGAATTTCGAAGCAAAAAAACTCGAGACAACATCAATTCCAAAGAAAATTGTCACAAATCTCGAGAGTTCAATTCCAAAGAAAATAGTCACAACCCTGGGTCAACGATCGAACAGTAATTCGAATATTCAACCACAAAAACGTACCAAGGAAGCGACAAGTAAAATTGCAAGTTTATGGAAGAGGGTCGAGGACAGTAAATTAAAGCAAAAACTTGGGAAACCCGATACTAGAAAATGGATAACGGGCAATGGACCACAAGTTGATGATGACGATGACGACGACGATGATGATGATGTCGAACAAGTGGATAATTCAAATTTTCGATTATTTCGCAGTTCAACATTTGAGGGAATGCCAAAAACGATAAGTGACTCGTCAATTGCGTTGAAATACGCAAAACCCGAAATGCAGTGTAATGGAATGAAATATCGGAACTCATGTGATCTCAGTGGAATTCCAGTGAAACATCCCGAACGTAAATTAACTCAGGAGGAGAATATTATTTTTCGAAATGCAAAATATTCCGATTTAACGACTGATGTCGTCGAAATTGACATTACAAAGAGAATATCAAGATTGGGTTCATTTATTCGTGTTGATGAATCATCATCGTCGTCGTCTTCCGGTGTAAAGGAAATTGCTGCTGGTGGAGGTGGTTTACGTACAACAGCATCGGCAATTGTGCCGCCATTTAATTATAATCCACATTCTGGAATTACACAGCAATTCAACGCCAAAGATCGTAAGAGTTTGATTGATGGACAGGATTTTAAATCCGATATTGTCACAGGTTCTGCTCGTGTAACGACAGTGTAAAGAAGAAAAGAAAGGAAAAAAAAGAACAATTTTTTTTTCAGTTTGTGATACTTAGGAACAATGGTGACTTTTGTTTCGTCGTAGATCGAATACCTGGGAATTTTTATTTGGTGTTCGATCTATAATTGCGTTTCTTTTTTGCCTCTTCCCAATTGGAGTCATGAAATTGATTTAAGGAATGAAAATTTTTTTTCAGTTTGTTTGGAATTCCTTGAGGCGAGGATTGAGAAAAGAATCATTTTGAAGGAAAAAATTATTAATTATTAAGTAAAAATAATTATTGCTAGATAATTAATTGTTGGTGATAAATATTAATAATATTAAATATTAATTAATTGTTAGTTACTATTAAATAGTAAGTAATTATTAGTTACTATTTATCAATAATTAATTATTAGTGTATGAAAAGCGAGAGCGCACGCGCAAGCGTCGAAGTGGGGCAATGGGAGTGAGAGAGACATTTCGGTTCTTCTCTCTCGCACTCATTGTGCCCGCTGCGGCGCTTAAGCTTCGTACACACCGGCAAAAACTAATTTTCCATGAAAAACAAATTTTTGAATATTTTCAAAATAAATGAAAAACGAGAAGTTTTCGAAAAAAAACTGTTTTTTAAGTTAAATGAAACTTATGAAATTTAAAAAGAATTTTGGAAAAAATTTATTTTCCAAGAAAATTTTATTTTAAGCTATAAAAATTATGCGAAAGAGAATATTTTTTTTTTACTTGAGTAAAAAAAATTAGGATTTAAATTAATTTCATGACACCATGATTATTTTTTTTTTTTGCCAAATCTTGTATTAATGTTAAATGTTAATTAAGAAAGAAAAACAACAGTCCATTTTTTAATGAAAAAAGAAAGAAAATTTTTCTCTTAAATTAAGACTCGAAAAAATTCCTGTTTAGACATGAAAGAAAAAAAATGAATTTTCTACTATGTCTTTAATTCCGACTAGTCATTAATATTTTTCTTTTTTCTTTTTACTATTTTAGTAAAAGAGAAATCGACACTTATTTATTTAGTTATTATTTAATATTTGATTTAAAGAAAATCAATTTTTAAACAGAACAAATTTTCAAACAAAAGATTCAGATTTTTAAGAGAAATAAGAAAATAAGTCCAGTAATTTTTAATTGTTTCAGTGAGATATGATATTTGAATAATTTAAATAAAAAAAAATTTAGATTCGTTAACATTTATTTTAAATTATTCGTGTTAGAAATTTTTTTTCAAAAAAAATTCATTTATTGATATAAAGTAGTTTATTTATATAAAAAAAAATTTTTGATTTTAAATTCTAATTTTGTAGAATTGAAAAATTAATGTAAAAAAAATAAAAAAAAATTAAGTTTAATAAAAATTATTAGTTTTAAAGGATAAAGATTTGAATACTTACTGAGAAGAAGGTTACAATTTTAAAAAATACATGTTCAATGTTTTTATTTCATCTTAAAATATTATTTTTACTAATTAATAATAAGATTATAATTTTTGTTTTTTAAAATACTTTTTTGCATTCGATTATGTGATGAGCGATTACTTTTAAAAAAACTAAGAAGGAAAAAAATATTTGTAGACAAAAGTTAAAAGAGCTGATGTTCTGAGTTTAAGATCTTATGTAGATTTTTCATGGTGTGTGTAAATACATATTCAATAATACGTCGATTAATTCAATATTAATTATTCACTGATCTTAAAAAAAAGGAAAAAAAATTTGGCGTACACATTATAATAATGATTGTACTAACTTATTTATTCAAATTCTGTATATAAAGATCAATGAATAAAATTTTTAGGGAAAGGTTAGTGAAATGGGCGTGTAAAAGTTTATAACCAAGTAAATTTATTTGATAAATCGGGAATTTCAGAAGCGAGAAAGAAAATAAACATTAGTAAAAAAATATCACTAAAAAAAATGAATAATGAAAAATAAATTTACAATTTACAATTTTTAAAAGAAAAGAAAAAAATTGATAGGAATGAGAAAAATTTCTTTCGATTTAAAAGGACAATTATTTATTCTCTTTTTAATTGAAAGAACTTTGATTTCTCAATTTCGAATTTTACAATGAAAATTTTTTTTTATTTTTAAAAATTGTCATTTGTAATTTCAATGTTTACAAGAATTAAAAAAAATTTTAATTTACAGTTTCAACTGAAACAGAATTTTTGACATTCAATATAATCAATGAATAGAACAAATTAAATAATTTATACGATTAAAATTATTTCGCAGTACTGTACAATTTATTTATACTGTATACATTTTTTTGTCAGTACTGTACAATTGATTTACTTTTAGTGAAGAAATTATTTGTCAATACTGTACAATTTATTAACTTTTGCAGTAAAAATTATTTGGCACTACTGTACAATTTCTTTAAACTGTATATATTATTTTGACATTACTGTACAATTTATTTATATTATTTAAATTATTTGTTAATACTGTACGATTTATTTATGTTAACCATATAAATTATTTGTCAATACTCTACAATTTGGACTGTATAAATTATTTGGCAATACTGTACAATTGACATCTTTTTCTCCATAATTAATTAAACTATTAATTAATTAATAAAATTGCGACAAATTACAACCAAATAATTTGTATAGTACAAATAAATACAGTGTAGACAAATAAAAAATATAGTTTAAATAAATTGTACACTATTGGCAAATAATTTATACAGTATGAATAAATAAATTGTACAGTGTTGCCAAATAATAAATACAGTATAAACATCTTGTACAGTATTGACAAATAATTTATACACTATATAAAAATAAATAGTACATTGTTGACAAATAATAAACTTAGTATAAAAAAAATTGTACAGTATTGCCAAATAATTCATACAGTTTAATTAAATAAATTGTACAGTATTGACAAAAAAGTAAATGCAAAAAGTACAAAAATTCCCGATTTATTGAATTTAACAAATTTTACTATTTTACAAATAAATCTTATTTTTTCCTTTTTATTTTTTGGTTTTTGCTTAGAAAAAATAGAAACAAAAATAGATGCCCCATGAATTTTAAAAAGTGAAATGAGAATGCATGTTGAAAGGGAAGAAAGATGAATTCCTTGTAAAGACTGATAGCGAAGCATTAGATGAAAGATATGAGGATTTTCTTCCTTATACATATGAAAATGAAGAAAAAAGTAAATTTCAATTTAAAAACGAAGAGAAAAATGATAAAAAAAAATACCCAGCTTGAAGGACTTGTAAACGCGACCTAAGTTTCTAGTCCAGTTTATATAATTAATATTAATAAAAAAAAATGCGTACTGCAGGAAATATAGTCTAATATATATATTATATATATTTTGAAGAGCATGAAACAGAAAAAGTCATTTAAAAAAATTTTTGACTTAAAAGGGAGAAAAAAATAATATTCATCATCGTGTAAATTTTTCATTATTATTACAATATTCCCCCGTAATGGACCAAATTGCGCAAAAAAAGGAATTTTTTCTTATTTTTTCCTCTAAATTATTATTTTTTATACGCACTTAAATTATTATTTTCAAAATATTTTAATAATTTTCTTTTTTTCAAAGAAATTTTGTTTAGGATTTTTATTTTTTACTGTATTAATCAAAAACTAATTTTTACTTTTCATTGATTTTCTTCAATTATTTTGAATAAATGGAAAATTTGTTTTTGTCAGTTTTAATTTTTTTTTTATTTTTCCCTTATTTCTTTTTTAGTACTTTAAAAAAAAAGATTATTTAGTGTCTGTGACGCTGTTAATGTACATAATTACTACCAATTTTATTATTAGAATAATTATTATTTGTATTATTATTATTATTTTATTATTATAATTTATTATTATTTTATTACTACTATTATTTTCTATTATTATCATTATCATTATCTTTATTAATATCATTACCTATCATTATTTTTTAATTATTATTTATTATTTTTATTATTTTATTAATATAATAATTTATTTTATTATTAGAATTATAATTTTATTATTATTAAATTATTAAACAATTATTAATAATATTAATTCGTCCTCTCGTGTCATGTTTCCTTCTGTAAGATCGACTTACAGAAAAGCTTTTCAATTTCCTCAAAATTTAGAAGGAAATTGATCGACATGATTTTTGGAGAAAAAAAAGTCTTGTGCGAAAAATGAAAAAAAAAACCAACAAGGAAGACTTTATATATTAATTCTTGATCCTTCATCCAGTTCGGATTAATTAATTTTAATCCTTCCAACTCGGAATTAAGGGGATCCAGTTTTCTTTACTTTTCTTTTTCTTAAGGAACATAATCTCAAATTAAAAGCGCGCTCTTTAATTCCATATGAAAAAAATAATTTAGAAATTAATTTTAAAATATTTTTCATATTTTATTATAAAATACTGGAGAAAAATTTCGATTTTTGGTAGAGAAAAAAAAAATTAAATTATTCTGTTTATAAAAAAATAGACAAAATTAATTCAACAAAAATTGTTTTTTTCAAGTAATTTGAAATTTTTTTTTTTTTTTTTTAAGTACCTAACTTATGACGATAATGATTTTAATTACAAATAATCTCTTAATTAAAAAGTTTTTTTTTTATTTTGAAATTAATTTCTAATTTTTATTATATGTAATAAATGCGTTTTTATAGTTTTTTTTAAACCACTGTTCGATATTTGCACCGCCTTAATTTTTTTTCTCTTAAATTTTCGATAAAAATAAAGCGAATTTGGTCCGTACTGTGCGAGTATTGTTATTTTCATTTTCTGTAAACCAATATACATATATAAATATATAGCTTAATGATGATAATAATTCTTCTTAAGTTTGTCAAATATTTTATTTCTTTGTATATTATTGATTATATAATAAAAAGGATAAAAAGAAGAAGTAATAAATTTACAGACTCTTAAAAAAATCTTTATTCCCAAAATCTTTTTCTTTTAACAATTATTTCGTGTGGTATGTATGTAGTTTATTTTTTTATTTTCTCTTTCTTTAGAATAAAACTGGATAATTAATTCTTTTTTGTTTCAAAAAATTTTTTTTTCCTTTTTTTTACAAAAAAATAATGAAAACCTTATAAACTATACGTTACAATGGATGCTCATAGAGATTAATTGATTTGTCTTCAGAAACAGATGTCAGTAAATTGTTTTTGTGCGGATGATACTTTACAGACCAGACCTGAAATATTTTTTTTGTTTTGTAAATATAAATTGGAAATTTAATCGATTCATTAGTAATTAAATAATTAAATTAAATCTATAGTTTATTTTTAATTTTTAGAATTTAAAATTGTTATATTTTTAAAGAATCAGTTTTTTTTATGTTAGTATTACTTAAATTAATAAAAATCTAGCAAAAAGAATTTTCGAAAAATTCAATTTTAGTAAATTTTAATTCACTAGAATTGAATTTTTCGAAATTTTTCTATTGATTTAAATTATTAATATTCGATTGAATAGATTTTGAATTTAATTTTTTGTAATAAAGAGAGAAAAAGTGATTCGAATGTAATATTCGATTGGATAATTTTTTAATTTAATTTTAATTTTTGTAATAAAGGGAGGAAAAAAGTAATGAAAATGAAAATAATTACTTGATCGCTGTGATCGTGGAATGTGTGTAGACATTGCCTTTGAGCCAATTCCCATACTTTAACAGTGAGATCCGAACTGCTGGATGTAAATTTTTGACCATCGGGAGCAAAAGAAACGCCTAGAACCCAGGAGGCATGGCCCGACATTGTCCCGGCAACATTAGCATCTTTTCTGTTTAATAAAAAGAAAATATTAATTTACTCACTAAAAATATTTCTGACAATATTTATTTAAACTATTGTAAATAAATTAATAAAAAAATGATAATAATGAAAAAAAGTAAATTAACAATTTATTAAAATAACTAAAATAAAAAAATATTAAGAATAAAATAGTAAGAATAATAAAATTAATAATAACAACAATATTAATGATAATAGTAATAATACAAGCGATAATAATAATTTAATTTATTTTTTATTTTAAAAATAAAAATTTTTTTTTAATTGAAGATTATTTAATTTAATTGTTTGCAATTTAACTAAATTAAAACATTTAATTAAAAATTAAAAATTTTAATTAAATTATTTAAAATCTAAAATAATAGAAATAAAAATCTTTTGAATGTACTTACACATCATATAATTTCATATGACCGTCATCGGATGCAGTTAAAAGTAACTGCGAGTCTGGGGAGAAACAAAGAGACCTAATCGGCATAGCGTGACCTAAAGGTAAGAAAAAAATATATTATTATAATTAGAAAAATTAACAAATTTAAAAATAAACTTTGTTTCTTTTTTTTACAGAATTTCTTTTTCGAATAAACTCTTTTTTTAATCACCTTCTAAAGTTCGCAATACTTTTCCATGCGCTACGTCAAAAATATTAATAATTCCATCAATTGCTCCGCTTGCAATATATTTTCCATCCGGACTCTAAGGGTGAAAATTAATTAAATTATTAAAAGAATTAAAAGTATTTTTAATTTTTAAAATTAAAAATACTTTAACTAAAATTTTTCGTTAAAATTGTTTGCAATTTTAATCGATAGTATTTTTAAATTTCAGTGTTTTAAATGAAAAATTTAATTTTGGTTACAATTATTTAAATTTTCAGCCTAAAGTTATAATTTTAGTTAAAATTATTACAATTTTCAGCCTAAAATTATAAGTTTAGTTCAAATTATTAATATTTTCAGCCTAAACTTATAAGTTTAGTTAAAGTTATTTAAATTTTTAGTCTAAAATTATAATTTTAGTTAAAATTACTTACAATTTTAGCCTAAAATTAATGATAAGTTTAGTTATATGTAATTTATTTACATTTTTCTGAAAATAATAAAAATTATTTAAAAACAAAAATTACAATGAATAAAGAATATTAACATTTATTCATCAGAATAGTTCATTTTTCAAAAGAATAATAAAATTCTCAACTCACATAGGCGACACTGAGGGTGAATTTTCCACCTCTTGTGTCCAAAGTTTGCTCCTGTTTTCCACTCTCGGCACCGTACATATTGATTTTTCCCGCATGACTACCGGAAACAATGAATTTATCGTCCGGTGAATAAACCAGTGTCCAAATATCAACTGGACCAACTTCGATTGTCGTTAATTTTTCCCCAGACTCCAAGTCCCATAATCTTAGACTCGAGTCTAATGAACTGGAGGCGCATTCTGAAAAACATTTTTTTTTTCGTGTAAATTTGAATGAAAAAAACATTTTAAAAAATGGAAAAATTTTATTTTTTTTCCCATTTAGGAAAGAATTTATTGTAATATAAAAATTTTACTCACTCGAACCGTCTGAACTTACAGCTACGGACACAACACCAAGTGAATGTCCGGTTAATTTATGTTTTAATTTTAAACCGCCATTTTTGTATTCCCAAACTTTAACAGCATCATCCAAAGAGCCGGTTATCACGTACTCGTTATTTTCGTCGTCCGTCGAACGCATCGAGTCTCTAATGAAAAAATGAATTAAAATTTAAGTTAAAATTTTTAAAATTTGCAGCTTAAAATTAATAATTTTAGTTAAAATTATTCAAAATTTTAGCATAAAATTATAAATTTAGTTAAAATTATTAAAATTTTCAGCTTAAAATTAATAATGTTTGTCAAAATTATTCAAAATTTGAGCCTAAAATTATGAGTTTAGTTAAAATTATTTATAATTTGAGCCTAAAATTAATTACAATTTTAGCCTAAGATTAATTATAATTTTAGTTTAAATTATTCAATATTTTAGTTTAAATTATTTAAAACTTCAACCTAAAATTAATTATAATTTTAGTTAAAATTATTATTTTCTGCTTAAAATTAATAATTTTAGTTAAAATTATTATTTTCTGCTTAAAATTAATAATTTTAGTTAAAATTATTATTTTCTGCTTAAAATTATATTCAAAATTTTAGCCTAAAATTATAAATTTAGTTCAAATTATTTATAATTTGAGCCTTAAATTTATTACAATTTTAGCCTATAAGTGAATTATAATTTTTGTTAAAATTATTAAAATTTTCAGCTTAAATTTAATAATTGTAGTTAAAATTATTAAAAATTTTAGCCTAAAATTATAATTTTCGCTAAAATTCTTTACCATTTTAGCCTGAAATCTGATTTATCATTTTTTGCAAACTTGATCCTCGTTTTGTTAAAAATAAAATTTTATTTTGAATATTCATATTTAGAATTCTAAATTGGAATGTTATACCTATTAAAATTCTAAAATGCTTTTCTATGACTGACATGAAGCTTTTCGTACTGTATAATTTAGAATTTTTTTTTATTTCTCTTTTCACCTCGAGTCTTCATTGTCGGATTGCAGATCCTTTTTTTTCTTGGGACAACCCCAGGCACAGGTCCAAATACTTTCCTCGTGGGCATTTTCAGTTTTATGCACCATGGAATACTGAAAGATTTATTTAAAAAATTAGTAAATTTCTTAAAAAGTATACTATAATGAAAAGTAATAAATTACTCCTAGTTTTTAAAACTAAAAAATAGTTTTTAAACCATACAAATCAGAAGGTTCAAAAAAATTCCGTTGATTAATAATAAAGGTTCTTTTTCTTTACTAAAAATCAAATATTTATTCTTTTCTTTATAAAAAATAGCCAAAAAAAATTATTTAATTATAAATTTGTCCAAAAGGTGACATAACCTATAAATGAGGGAAAATATTGCACACGGAAGTTGACTGAAATTTTTATCTCTAAATTGATTTCAACAAAGGAAAAATGATCTTTTCGAACAATAATCGAGTTGCATATTATTTAGAGTATTAAACTATAAATAGAAACTAAATTGAAAAATTTCAAGCACCGGGAAATTGTGGTAAAAATAAGGTTATACACTAAAATCTCACCATTGTTTTGTCACTCTTGTCCTCTAAGTTTTAAATTAGATACTGAATTATTAAAATTAAAAAAACCACTCAATAAAACTTGTGATTTTTCAATATAAATAGAAAATTCCCTTTTGTTTACGCGCTTTCTGTCGTTTTTTGTTTTTATTGTACTTGTGCGCGACCATTAAATTCCAGGAATAATAATCCGGAAACATATGACCGGAAGAGCGGGAAAATTTTAAATTCTCATTTTTTTTCTCTTTTCCTATAATACAGAAGATATTAATAATAATTTCATAATTTTATTTTTATTCAATAATTATCGAAAATTGTAAAAAAATACGGGAAAATTTTATTTATCGGAAGAAAAAATAAGTTACCTACTACTTTTCGATTTTTTTTGTCAAACTACGTGTGAAATGCGCATGTCCTTAAGAGGGGACAGAACCACGTCAACCTAGAACTAATAGCAGAAGAGAAAAATACGTCAAAGTATTTTCCTCATTTTGATTCAACTTTTATAAGTAATAGTATAAACTTTTATAATAAAATAAGTAAGTGTATCTTGAAATTGGAATTAATTAATTTACAATAGTGTCATTGTTCTAAAGACGTGGAAGTTGCAAATCCATTGGTGAATGATTTTCAAGTTTTCTTAAAGTGCGTTTTTTTTACATTCAATAATATCACGGGACTTTAATCGTAACAGCAAAAAGAGTGTAAAAGAAAGAAAGAGATAGAGAGAGAGAAAGAGGACATTTTTCTCATCATTTTTTTTAAACATGGATAGCAATAAAGATGAGGCCGAACGTTGTATGGAATACGCGGAAAAATATCTCAGTGAAAAAAAATTCGACGAGGCGGAAAAATTCTTGAAAAAAGCTCAAAAACTCTATCCTACAAAACGTGTTGAAGGTTCGTTGTTGAAAATATTTTCATTATATATATAAATGTATATGTACACTGTGTGTAATAAAAGAATTTGTGGTGGGGGGTAACAAGAAATTAACTATTGTCGATTTTATTTTAAATTTTATTTTATTTTCTATTTTCAAGGGACGATTAATATTCTTTTTTCAGATTTGTTAACCAGAGTGTCGATACTTTCCAAACAGAGTAGTCAAAAACCAGAAAGTGAGCCTGAAGTTCGAAAACGACAGAATGTTACAAAGGAAGGAACACAAACGCAAGCGAACAGTGATTTTACCAAAGATCAAATTGAACATGTTAAAAGGTGAGGTTTTTCTAATATAAAATTAATTGGCGTCTGACTTTCGCATTGGTGCTAGAATTTTGATTTGTGACGAATAAGGGAAAATGATTAATCAGAGTTCAATAGTAATAAAATAATTCGCTGAAATTCAATTATGTTCAAGAATTTGTAAAAAAAAAAAAAATTCTCGTCAAAATGTCAATTTTATCTTTAAAAATAATAAAATTCTTCTCCAAAATTCAATTATTTAAACAAATTTTAATAAAATTCTTGGCAAAATTTAAATTATTTTTCAAAATTTTAATAAAATTCTTGGCAAAAATTAAATTATTTTGAAAAATTTTCCTCAATTCAATGATTTTCAATACCAACTGGATTTTAATAAAATTTTTCAAAAGAATTCGATTATTTATAAAAAATTTTAATAAAATTCTACGCAAACATTTAATTATTTTCATATATTAATAAAAATTTCACAGGAATTCAACTATTTACAAATTTTTTATAAATTTCTTTGCAATAATTTAATTATTTTCATAAATAATAAAACATTTTACAGAGATTAGCTAGAATTCAATTATTTAAAATAATTTAATAAAGTTCTTCGTAAGAATTCAATTATTTTTGAAAATTTTGAATAAAATTCGTTTCAAGAATTCAATTATTTTTCAAAATTTTAATAAAGTTTGTTGCAAGAATTCAATTATTTTTCAAAATTTTAATAAAATTCTTGGCAAAATTTCAATTATTTTCAATGATTTTCCTGAAATTCATGATTTTTAATATTTACTACTATTTTAATGAAATTTTCCAACAGAATTCAATTATTTAAAAAAAATCTTAATAAAACTCTACGCAAACATTTAATTACTTTCGTAAAATAAAAAAAATTTCACAGCAGGAATTCAATTATTTACCAATTTTTTATAAATTTCTTCGCAATTATTTCATTATTTTCATGAATAATAAAATTCTTTTTAGGGATTCAATTTTTTTTTATAAATAATAAAACTCATTGCAAAATTTCAATTATTTTTAATATAATTTTAATCAAATTCCTCGAAATATATAATTATTATTAAAAATTTTATTAAAAGTCGTCAAAAGAATTGAATTTTAAGAAACATTCAATTATTCAATAAATTATTTATTTTTGTATTTAAATAATTGAATTCTCGTAGAATTTTCTAATAAAAATTGATTTAAAAAGGAATTTTAGTTAAAATTTTAGATAATTGAATATTAAAAGCATTAAAGCATGAATTTTTCAAAATAATTGAATTTTGAAAAGGTTTCACATTAAAATGTTTCATACTTTTAACTGACAACTCTGTACAATTTTTTTTGAAAAAATTTAATTGGATTTTTTTTTTTAAATTATTTCAAGTTTTTATTTTCTAAATATTTAATTGAAAAATTTCCGAATATTCAAAATTGAACCCCTTGATGCAAGAACCAGACAAATACCATTGAAATTAAATGGACTGCGTCTGGTTCTTGCATCAAGTGGTTCAATTTTGTAAAATTGAATTGTAAACGAATGGATTTAAAAATTCTTAAGGAATTTTTGCAAAAATTATAAAAAATAATTTTGATAATTGAATTCTTTCGAAGAATTTTAATAAAATTTTTGAAAATAATTAGATTTTTCGGAGAATTTACTTAAAATTGTATTAAAAAGTTATTGAAATCCTGTGAAGAATTTTATTATTTGGGAGAATATTTGAATTCTTGCAGCGAATTTATATTCCATTTCTTTTAAATAATTGAAATCCTGTGAAGAATATTTTATTATTTAGGAGAATAATTTAATTCTTACAACGAATTTTATTACATTTTTTTGGACAATAATTGAATTCTTTTGAGAAATTTTATTAAAATAGTATATTTTGAAAATATTTGGATTTCAGCGAAAAATGTCATAATTTGTAAAAAGTAATTGAATTCTTGAAAAGAATTTTTGAAAATAATTACATTTTTCGAAAAATTTATTTAAAATTGTATTAAAAATAATTGAAATCCTATGGAAAATTTTATTATTTATGAAAATAATTCTGATCATTGCATAATTTTTGATTTATCATTAAACAATCGTTCTAAATTTCCTTTGCGTAAAAAAATAAAATTTTACGTTGTCATTTTTCCCAAAAAAAAATTTCCACTTTTTCAGGAGTTTGAGGTTACGTTACCATATCGATACTAAAAAATAAATTTTCTTTTTTACAGAATTAAAAAATGTAAAGATTATTACGAGATTTTGGGAGTGAGTAAAGAAGCAACTGACGGTGATATTAAAAAGGCCTATAAGAAATTAGCCCTTCAATTACATCCGGATAAAAATAAAGCTCCTGGAGCTGCCGAGGCTTTTAAAGGTTTGCAATTGAGAAATATTTTTAGTTTAATCATTTTTTTCTTGTTTTTCTAGCACAACAATAATCAATTTTTGATAGAGATTGATAAATAAGTAGTTGGAAACTATCAATCGGACCAAGTGTGGCAAAAAAAAAAAGATTGATTCATGTCTACAGAAGAAGAGAAGAAAAAGAAAAGTGGAGGAAGTGGATGAATTTTGTTATTTGGGTTATTGGTTTAAAGAGTTTTCTCATTGGAAAAACTAAAGGAAAACTAACAAAAATTATTTAAGGGATCAAAGTCGATGCGATTTTTGTGTATAAAAATTGTGTCGACTTTGCCATCCTTTTATAAGAATCATTGGAGAAGGAGGATGTGGTTGTTTGATATATTTGGGGGTGGAAGAAGTGAACGAGTTTTGTTATTTGGATTATTGGTTTCAATACAATGGAGAACTGACAAAATGATTTAAAAATCATTGGAGAAGGAGATTGTGGTTGTTTGATATGTTAGTTGGGGTATTGGTTTGAATACAACAAAAAATGGGGCATTTCCACGGGAGCAATTAATTTTTGTCCGTGCGTCAGGTAAAGAAAGTTATTAAAAACGATAATAAATATAAAAAAACGTTATTTAAATATTTAAAATATTAATATAGAGTGTCCAGCGGTTACGGAAGTCAGGAAATTGCAATTCAAAGTTAGGGGAATTTTTGTAAATTTATAAAAAAGTTTTTTGTGAATTTAAAAATTTTATGATCTAACAAGACTTAAATGATTTTTATTGCTATTCGCTACTTTCATTTGATATTCATTTATTATTAAACTAGCTGTCGTACCCGTCTTCGACGGGTTGTAGTTTCTGATAATGCACTTAACAGTGTATCTACCAACCTAGAAAACCGGAAAATAGCCGGGAATTTGATTTGACAGGGAAAAAATAATAATTAGTTACTATTGTCTATTTCATTAGGAAAATAATACCATTTGAAACAGTGACCGACTTTTTATTATCAAATTAGTTATTTTTAACTAATTCAAATGCAGAAAACAATATTTCTCAATTTGTAGTACTTCAATCAATATAATGTATTAAAATAAATCTAAAATTTCCTCCAGTTTTTTGAGTTATAGTACAGTCTAATTCGAACTAATTGTATAGCAAGTAGATCCAGTTTTTCTCGGTTACATTAAATTATTATTATTAAAAAAAACCCGTCCAGTAAACCAGGAAAAATTTGGACAAAGCCGGAAATTGTTTTAAACCAAAATAAACACCGTGTTTAACTTTTGTCTTTACATTGATCAAGATATCTCTAAAAGTTAAATCAGAGAGCCCACAAATACTACTGAATTAAGCTTCTTAGTAATTGGTATCAATTATAATTTTTTCAATTTTTTGATATTCAAAACATTTTTATACTTACATCTTCGTTATAAGAAAGTATTTTTGAAAAATTATGCTAAAATGTGACTAAATAACATGTAATACTCAACTATAGAAAGTTTAGAAGCAATCCATGAAAAAATATAAAATTTAGAAATTATTTGTGTTAAATAAATTCATTTATTAGAGTCAAGTATTTATTTAATTAATCCAATTAAGATTTATTTGATTCAACTAAATAAAATTATTTAAACGAAATAAATTCTTATTAGATCGAAATAAAAACTTTTTAAATAAGATATTATTTTTCAAATAATTATAATTACTTGAATCATATAACTTTTTTTAGTGTAGCTATAGTAAACTAAAAGTTATTAATGTGAACGAACATTATCTATATTAATAAAATCAGATTACTATCTGTACATTGCTTCAAACTTGAAAATTTTTATATATTTTTTCGTTTTGAGACATTAGAATTCTAAAAATGTAAAAAAAATTTCTGTCTGTCTGTCTCTGTCTGTATGCAAAACTTTGTTCGCGCATCAATTGAAAACGGTTCAACCAATTAAAGTGAAATTTGGCAGTCTATTAGGTATTAAAGTAACTTACAATCATAGCCTTATCCGATTAAAAAATATTAACTTGAACAAAAGTTATGCCATTTTTACAAAAAATTCAAAAAAAAAAAAATGCAAATTTTTTATCTTTTGTAAAATGAATGAAAAAACTATCCTTAGCTAACTTTTTCAGATAAATACAACCCATTTCTACGATAAAATTTTTAAAAAAGATGTATTTTGAAATTTTTTTTCGTTTTTTTAGATCAACTTTTTTCTAAGAAAATAGTGATTTTTAATCTTTATGCAAGCTTTTCAAGAAAAGTTATTAAAGTTTTTTATTTAAAGATCAGTATGTAAAGTAAAAAATTTGCTACATTAAACAAAAATAATTAGCTAAATGCCATAAAAAAGAAGGAAAAATGTTGAATTTTAATAAATTCGGTTTTATGAATTTTTGCTAATTTTCCATAATTTTAGATTTTTTACCGAAGGGTGGAGACTATTGAATAAGTAAAGTATTTTTTAAGAGCACACAAATAATAAAGCTAAATGCCATAAAAAGAAGGAAAAATGTTGAATTTTAAGAAATTCATTTTTTTGCATTTTTGCTATTTTTCCATAATTTTAGATTTTTTACCAAAGGGTGGAGATAACAAATTAGGTTAAGTATTTTTGAAGAGCCCAAAAATAATGAAGCCAAAAGCCATAAAAGAGAAGAAAAAATGTTGAATTTTAAGAAATTCCGTTTTTTGAATTTTTGCTAATTTTCCATAATTTTAGATTTTTTACCAAAGGGTGGAGACTATTAAATATAAGTAAAGTATTTTTGAAGAGTACAAAAATAATGAAGCTTAATGATATAAAAGAGAAGAAAAAAATGTTAAATTTTAAGAAATTCGGTTTCTCGAATTTTTGATAATTTTTGATTTTTTGCTAAAGGGTGGAGACTATTCAAATAGTATAATTATACTACCGAAATAGCTAATGGTAACTAATTATTAATTAATTAATTATTAACTAATTATTAATTATTATTAATTAACTAATTATTAATTATTAATTATTAATTATTAATTATTAATTATTAATTATTAATTATTAATTATTAATTAATTTATCCCGGGTATTTTTGATTTTCCAGATTGGTAGAAACATTGTTAAATGTATTGGTAGAAACTAAAACCCGTCGAAGACGGGTACGACATGACAGCTAGTGCTATATATTTTCAAAATTTTTAAAATTCAAAATTTATCTTTTGAAATAATTATTGTCATTAATTTTACTTAAATTTTATACAGGGTTAATTTTAGTATTTTTTATTACAATTTAGTCATCAGAATGAAATTTGAGTTTTTCATTTTTTGATCATTAATTAATAAAATATAATAGCAATTTTGAATTCTGTGCAACATACTGACAAAAGTCTCATATTAATTATATGGATATTGTTAATATTCTGACCTAATAGAATTCTTTTAAGAAAGTAAACTTATGATTTCAACAACAAATTTTTATTGTTGACCTAAGAAATACAACCGTATAAAAATTAATTACAAAAAAATTTCAATTTTTAAACTTTTTAATTTTTCAATATTTAAATCTAACACTTTTTATTTGTTATTCAAAATTTTATTATTCTGACGATTAAATCTTCATAAGAAACACTAAAATTAACCCTGTACCAAGTTTAAGTACAATTCACTAAAGTATATGAAAAAACTAAAAATTTCGAATTTTCGAATTTTTGAAAAAATGGCATAACTTTCGTCCATATTAATATTTTTTAATCTACTATCTCTAGGATTTTAAGTTAGGCTAATGCCTAAAAGACTGCCAAGTTTCACTTCAAACGATCGAACCGTTTTTCCGTGATACGCGGTCGAAAATTTGCGGACATACATACACACATACACACATACACACATACACACATATACACATACACACATAATTTTCTTAATAGTATTTTCGCATTCGTTAGAGTGTAAAAAAAAGGAATATAATAGAAATTTTGAATTTTATGCAATGTACAGACAAAAGTCTGATTTTATTAATAAGGATCATATTTTTGTCCCAAGAAAACAAATAAGTTTTGGTAGAAAATTAAGAACTAAATTGGAAATTTCATGCCTCTTTTCAAAAATAATTTTGCTTTTTTAATTAGAAAGATACAAAATTTAATCGCACGGACAGAATGTTTGCTTTTTCGTGGAAATATCCAAAAATTTACACATCCAACTTGGACTGATTTATTTTTTTTCAACTACTTATTTTAGTACTTTAAAAAAAAAAAATAATGTTTAGTCAATTTTTTATTCTCTTTAAACAAACAACACAGTTTTGTGTACTTTTTTTTTCTTCTTTCTGTAATAGCCATTGGAAATGCTGTTGCTGTATTGACGGACGTGGAAAAACGGAAACAATATGATTTGTACGGTTCGGACGAAGACAGAATGCAGAGTTCACATTCTCATCAGACTCATTATAATTACTCCCGAGGATTTGAAAGTAAATATTCAGAATTATTATTTTTTTTATTATTAATAATTTTAACTATCGGATTTTAAAAACAATTTTGCATTTTACAGCCGACATTACTGCCGAGGAACTGTTCAACATGTTCTTCAGGGATGTTTTTCCACAGCAGGAATTTTATATGCGAAGATCAGGTGGCAGATGGACGAGACAGTCAGATTCACAAAATCAACACTCTCATTCTCAGGTAAAATTAAACAAACATAATTTTTAACAAAATAATTTTATTCAAATACTTTTATTTTTCTATATTCTATATTTTTTAGCAACCACATGGATACACAACATTCCTTCAGATGTTACCTGTACTTTTATTGATAGTTTTAACAATGATGAGCAGTTTTTTCATATCTGATCCAATATACAGTTTGCATTCTAGCCCGTAAGTAATGTTTCTAAAAAAAGAAAAATTCCCGCACGCATCACCTTTAAATTTAAATTTTTATTTTATTACAAAGTTTTTTCTTCCAGTAAATATACAGTTCCTAGGACAACACAAAATCTAAAAGTGTCGTACTATGTGAAAGAAAATTTCCACAGTGAGTATCAGGGCAGTTTGCGACGATTAGAGATTTCAGTCGAAGAAGATTATTTGAGTCAATTGAGACAAACGTGTTTCAGGGAAAAGAATTATCGTGAGTATTCTTTTTAATTTTAAAATATATTTCCAAAATATATTAAAAATATTATTCTATAAAAGTAATATAATTTCAAATTTAATTTTAGGTGAATCAATGGTATGGAAAGCGAGAAATTTTGGTGATAATGATCTTTATCAACGGGCAAGAAATATGGAGATGCCATCATGTAAACGATTACAAGAAATGCAAGCATGATGGCATTTATTTAATTATTAAATTATACAGTTTTTTGATGTATTGTAGATAGGTATATATATGTTTTATTTGCGCGCATTTCAATTAATGAAAAAAAGTCACCAATTTAAAATTTTACTTACTTTTTAAAAGAGTGAGTTGAGAGAATAAGAGATAATTAATTTTTTTTTCTCTTTGAAATTAGACGTGCTATAAAAAAAAACTTCTTTAAACAGTACATCGCTTTACATTGTGTTTAATAGTTATAATTATATATATTTATTAATGAAAAATAATTGCCTTTAACTAATTTTAATTAATTGAACAGATAGTCGTAAGAGTCACAAAGGTTCTTTAATAATACCTTTCGAAAAAAAAACTAGACATAATTACATAAATAAAAAAGTATAAATGCATAAAATAATAGATTTTTCATTTGAAAATTTTAATAAAATAGAAATATTTCGAAATGAAAGAAAAAAAAACCGATTTTCAGTTAATGAGAACCAGAAGAGTGCAGAGATTCCTCAAAAAAAAATATAGAGAGAAAAAATAGAAAAATGTCGAACAATTTTATTATTTATTGTAACTTTTTTGTTTCTCTTTATTTTAATGTTGTATATTTAATATATTATAAATATTGTCGAGATTTGTTTCTTCGGTTGTAAAATAAGAAAAAGCATAATTTAATCTGTAAATTATCGATATAAAAATGTTTGTATACAACTTTTAAAAATATTGCGAAACCACATTTTCCATTTGGTTATAAATTGTTTATTATAATTGTACCAAAAAAAAAAGAAAAAAATAAAGAATTTAAGTCAGTTAATATTATTTTTTTCATATTTTGTCAAGAGTATGATGAATGCGGAGCAAGTTTTCAAAATCTGATAAATCCATATTTTCTTATTTCGAGAAATTGAAACAAATGACTAATTAACTACTGTTAATTTTAAGATACAAAATTCGTAATAATTTACTTCTCTAACAATAACTTTATATATTAAAGATATTCTGTTTTTTATCAAACTATCAATATTGAGTGATTTTAAGTTTTTGGTAACTTTTTTCTAATGAAAAATATAATTTTGCTTGTTATGCCGAAGTTTTTAAATTTTAAATTCATTGTTAATAAATTCTTTTTCTTAAATTTAACAATGTCAGATCGATTTTTAAATTCACAAATATTATCGACATTATTTTTAAAAATTGATTTATCAGCTTTTGAAAACTTGCTCTTCAAATATATGAAGAGGACCTTTTAAACATCGAAAGAAACATTTTGTTCTGAAGTTGAGGTTATTTATTGGTAAAATATTTTTATTTTCATGTTTTTATATTCTTTTTATTTTCATTTTACATTACACTCAATAGTATTTTTGTATTTTTAATATTTGGTACTAATTATTTTCTATTATTTATTGTTTTTTAAATTATTCTATTTCACATCTTTTTTTTGTCCTTGATTCAAGGCAATAATCATTGACCGTTACATTTAATTTTCTCGGAAAGTCGAAAATGCACAAACGCACGACACGAATATCGACGAAGTCACACGAAAATGAACGAAAGAGGAACATTTCGTAGAAAATTGAAAAAAGAAAAGTGATAACTAACCACGTGGTGTGTTTAAAGATACATGTAAGTTTGATAATAATGAATGAAATAGCAGAAATAAATCTGTCTTCCATTTAATTTCAAACTAAATTATAGATCATTAACAACCCTATATTCAAGTTCTCAAAACGAAAAAAAAATTGAATCTACACTAAGATTTTAATATATCAAAAATATAAACAATAATATAGTGCAAATATAAAAAATATTTCATCATTTTGATAAATTTTGAATGTGCCTTAATTGCACAATATGTAACCCTGTATGTAACTAAATAATAATTAAACAAAAGGAATAATGATTAAACGAAGTAAAAATCTAATTTTCTGTCATACACGTAAACGTCCTTGAATCGTTTTGTTAAATAAGTTTTTATTTATTAATTACTGTGTACATTAAAACGGACATTATCCTCGGAAAGAAAGAAGAAACAAATAAATTTTACATTCCTGGGGAATGTGAAACAGTGTTATGGAAAATTTCTAATTTAAAAAATTGCTAAAACATCGGCGTTTTTCGAGGTTATGTTGAAACTTAACCTTCGAGTTTTGACTTGTGTGTATAATTAAGGTTTTTAAGGAATTTACATACATTACTGTAACAAAAAATTAAAAATATCAAAATGGAAAAAGATACCGTGGAAATTGATCTTGATGATCCTAGATTTCGAATTAAACCTTATCAACAAATGATTGCTTCCTGTACCGGAGCCTTATTCACATCCATGATTGGTAATTATTTTTCAGTGTTTTTTTAAATTTAATGTAAAAGTTTTTTTTTAAAGAACTGAACATAAATATTTGAGAACATAATATAATATAGTTTTTAATATTAATTTCTTAATTGAATAAATTATTTTCTCGATTTTTGGAAGATATTTTAAAGGTGAAAGGAAATAATAATTTTTTTTATTGCTTCATTTACCAATATTTTGAAATGTTTTTAAATTTTCAGTGACTCCATTAGACGTAGTGAAAATTCGATTACAAGCCCAGCAGAAGGCAATGCTCTCGAATAAATGCTTCCTCTATTGTAATGGTTTAATGGATCATTTGTGTTCCTGTGGCAATGGAAAGGGACCCGAATGGCTCAG
Source organism: Leptopilina heterotoma (assembly GCF_015476425.1). Lineage (NCBI taxonomy): Eukaryota > Metazoa > Arthropoda > Insecta > Hymenoptera > Figitidae > Leptopilina > Leptopilina heterotoma. The sequence goes on along the minus strand of NW_025110890.1, from coordinate 641,903 downwards.
AGCAAATGGCAAATTTAATGGCACTCTGGTGAGTGAAGGCGTATACAATTGTTTTTGTTTTTTTAAATACTATTCGTGAATTTAATTCTAATTTTTTTTGTCTCCAGGACGCTCTATTTAAAATTGGAAAAAAAGAAGGGATTATGTCCCTTTGGAGTGGTTTGAGTCCAACTTTAGTCTTAGCAATTCCAGCTACAATCATGTACTTTGTCTCTTATGAACAATTGAGAATATCACTGAAGGTACTTTTTTAATTCTTACCGTTAGCGTCTAAATTCCAATTGTCGCCTTTTCTTCTTTAGGGAGCTAAAATAATTTTTTAATTAACCCATAGTCCAAGGCTCAAAAAAGTTCCGTAAATCCCGTAAAGGTCCTTGTAATTGAGAATTAAATTTTACAGGATTATCATAATAGGAAATTTAACAATGATAAACTTCATCAAGAGCAACCGTTTTGGATTCCAATATTGGCCGGTGGTACAGCGAGAGTTTTTGCTGCAACTCTAGTGAGTCCGCTTGAGCTTATTAGAACAAAAATGCAATCTCAAAGACTAAGTCACGCTGGTAAGGTGTTAATGAATTCAATTTCTTTTTTTGCCAGGAATTTTTGGTTTTATTAGATTTAAATTTGTATTTTTAATTTTCAGAATTAAGACAAGCCCTGAAGACGGTTGTAAAATATAGTGGAGTCTCTGGTTTGTGGATGGGTCTCAGTTCAACGCTACTTCGCGATGTACCTTTTAGCGCAATTTATTGGTTTAATTACGAAACATTAAAGAAGACATTTTCCAATCTTCAGCACACATTTACCTTCAATTTGATTGCTGGCGCTGCCGCTGGTTCCGTAAGTAGTAATGTCTAATTCTCTATAAATTATAAATCATAAAAACAACTTTTTAGTTAATTTAATTCAAATTTACTGAAATTAAAGAAAATAATAACAATAATATTAATAATAATAGTAGCAGGGCTCGAACTAAGTCCGTAAATAACATAAAAGTCCATAAATTTGTTTAAAGTCCGTAAAAGTCTGTTTTTTTTTAAAAAAAGGTCCGTAAAGTCCGTAATTTGATTGAAAAAGCAATAAAAGTTCGTAAATTTTACGATATAATTTGGAGAATTTTTGAAACGTTCCAAATAATTGCAAAAATTCAATTATTTTCAAAAATAATAAAATTCTTTGCAAAAATTCAATCATGGTAAAAAGTTTTTTAAAATTCTCACCAAATTTTCAATTATCTTTATAAATAATAAAACTCTTCTCCGAAATTCAATTATTATCAAAAATTTTAATAAAATTCTTCCCAAAAATTCAATTATTTCTAATACAATTTTAATAACATTTCATGAAAGAATATTCGATTTTTAAAAACATTTTTAATAACATTTTTCGAAATAATTCAATTATTTTCTAAAATTTTAATAAATCCTTCGAAACAATTCAATTATTTTTAGCAGTAGTAAAATTCATCGTAAGAATTCAATTATTTTTCATAATTAATAAAATTTTTTTTAGGAAGTCAATTATTTTCAATACAATCATTAAAAAAATTCGATTGTATTTAATAAATTAAAGAAATTTTTCGAAAGAATTCAATTATTTTCTAAAAATTTAAATAAAATTCAAGAATTAAATGTTTAATTTTAATTCTTAAAAAACACGATTATTGTAAAAATTTGAAAGAAATTGTAAATATATAAAATTCAATTACTTTGAAAATTTTCAATTAAAATTATTAAAGAAACTCAATTATTTTAAAGAAATTTTAAGAATAATTCTTTAAAAGAATTTAATTAGGATTATGAAAAATTTTAATAAAATTATTCTTTCCCGAAAATTCAATTATTTCCATAAATAATAAAATTCCAGAAGAAATTAAAATATTATCAAATTTTTTGACAAAAATCTTTGAATAAAATCAATGATTTGCAAATTTTTTATAAATTTTTTCGCAACAATTCAATTATTTTCATAAATAGTATAAAATTTTTACAGCGATTTAATAATTTTCGTAAATAATAAAATTTCTGTTTAGGAATTCAATTATTTCTCGTAAATAATAAAATTTTCACAGGAATTTAATTATTTTCAAACAAACACAATTTTCATAAAATTTTTCGAAAAAAATCGATTATTTAAAATGATTTTTAAAAAATTCTTCGTATTAATTCAATTATTATTATTATTTAATTATTATTTTTAAAAAATTTCATAAAATTCTTGAGAAAATTTCAATTATTTTCATAAATAATAAAACTCATTGGCAGATATTCAATTATTTTTAATACAATTTTAATTAAATTCCTCGAAAAATTTAATTATTCTTAAAAATTTGTTAATAAAATTCTTTGAGAATTCAATTTAAAGAAATATTCAATTATTCAATAAGTTATTAATTTTTGTATTTAAATAATTGAATTCTCGTTGAATTTTCTAATAAAAATCGATTTAAAAATTAATTTCAGTTATATTTTTAGATAATAATTGAATATTAAAAGCAATATAGCCTAGAATTTTTAGAAATAATTGAATTCTGAAAAGGTTTAAAATTAAAATCTTTAAAAATTTAAATTTTAACTAAAAATTCTGTAAAATTAATTTTTTTTCAAAAGGTTTAATTGAATTTTTTTTGAAATTTTTTGAAGTTGTTTTTTAATATGTATATATTTAAATGAAGAATTTTCGAATAATTGAAAGTTCGTAAAATTGAATTGTAAACAAATGGATTCTTGAAAATTGTCAAAGAACTTTTTCGAAAAATATTAAAAATAATTGATTTAAAGAAGAATGTTAGTTTAAAATTCTTGAAGATCCGTAATTTTTTATTTTTGGTTCGTAAAGTCCGTATTTTTAAATACTTTTACTGGTTCAAGTCCTGTAGTGTAGTATAGTAGTAGTAGTGATAAATTAAATATTGAGAGAAATTCTAAAAAATTGCGTTTAAATTGCAGGTGGCCGCTTTGTGTACTATTCCATTCGACGTAGTGAAAACTCACAGACAAATTGAAATGGGAGAGAAGGAAATTTACTCTGGTTTGTATATTTAAGTAAAAATAATAATAATAATTAATAATAAATAATTAGAAATAAATAATTAATAATAAAATAATAAATTTTGTCAAGCAGACAAACCTGGACGAACGAGCAGTACAATATCGATAATTAGGAGGATATACGATCAAAATGGAGTTCGTGGCCTTTATACGGGACTCGCGCCACGCTTAATAAAAGTTGCACCAGCTTGCGCAATTATGATCGCCACATTTGAACAAGGTAAACGCTTTTTTCAGGAACGTAATGCTAACGAAATGTTAGGTTTAGAAACAAATGTCCACTCCTACAGATATAAGCACAATAATACGTAGGAATTAGTGAGATTTTGTGCCTAGTGCACTTGAATATTTTTATTGTAAATACAGATGTTAAATATACCTCAAGAATAAAAATCATTTTTCAATTTCTCATTGCAGTTCTATATTTCCTAACAGGACTCTTTTAAAATGAGTATATTCGCATTATTATAAAGAAAAATTAATAAACTTTAATGTCCATAAAGTTTGTTTCAGGAAAATTGAAAAAAACGACGATAAAAAAATACAGTCACAATTTGCCTACAAAAAAGGTGATTGTAAAAGAAGTACAGATTTTGATCTGCTAAATTGAAAATTTTTTGGATGAAATTGAAAGTGAAAATTTTTTTGGTGAAATTGAAAGTGAAAATTTTTTGGGTGAAATTGAAAATGAAAATTATTTGAGTGACGTTCGTTATACATTCGATTTGACGTGAAAAATCTCAATAAGAAAGCATAAAATGTTGAGATAAACTATTAAAAATAATAATTGGAGTATTAAAAAGTTAATATATCCAATAATTATGTTCAGAGAAATCAGGGAAAAGTCAGGGATTTTTATTAAAAGTACTGGAAAAAATTAAATGTTTAGAATTTCTAAGAAAATTCTGAATATAAAAGAAAATTAAATTCTAAATGAAAAATCTAACTTTTTTCCATTGAGAAAAATAAAAACTAAATAAATTTTCTACAAATATTAAAAAATAAAATTTGAGGTCAATGTAGTGTAAATTCCCCCAAGAGGAAAAAACAATTTAAATTGAAAATCTGATTTATCATTTATTGCGCAAATAATAATGTGTCTGGGAATTTTTGATTTAACTAGAAAATATTTCTTTAACAATAATTATGTTTAAAAATATCTATATAGCACTTTTCCTTTTAATCAGGAAGTAAAAGATAAACAATTAATCATTCACACTATAATCAATCTATATCAAAAGACGTGACTTTTTACTCGTGCCTCTTATCAAAATTGACATTTGTCAATTTTTGAAAAAGATTAACAAAAAAAAAGTTTTTTTTCTCTATAATTATTAAACAAATTAGTAATAATAAAATAATCGAAATGTACAAATAATAATGTTTCTTAAAATAAATTCTTAATAAATTGCGTGAAGAAAGAAGAAGAAAACTAATATTTTAGTAAATAACAAATCAATTTATGTTAATTTTTTGTTTATATTCTTTATCTTATCGGGTTAATTTTTTGTTATCAATGACATTGCTCTCGGGGTATATAAATATATACATATATAACAGTAATTTCAGTTTTATAGTGAAAGTTTACTAGTCGGGTCAGTTTATAAATTTTTTTTTTCGAATTTGGAAAAGAAAAATGAATCTCATCTCAATTGAGGAAGTTCGGAAAAATAATGGACAGAATGGTTCAAAAATTTGGGTTGTTCTTCATAAAAATGTCTACGATTTGACTCAATATATAAAAGAAGTGTGTAAAAAAATTTTTTTCTTTTAAGATTTTTAACCTATTAATAGCAGAATTATTTTAAAAATTAAATTAAATTTCGAAAAGTAGTAAAATTAAATTTTACAAAAACTGTATTTCTTAAGAAGTAAAAAAAATATTAAAATTATTTTTTTTAAATTGTACTAAAATTAAACTGAAAGGAAATTAATGTTAAATTTAAAAAAAATTAAAATATATATATAAAAAAAAAAAATTAGTTAATTTTTGGTGATTATGTTTATAGCATCCTGGAGGTGATGAATTAATTATGGAATTTGCGGGTAAGGACGGGACAAAGGGTTTTAATGATTTTGGTCATACTTCGGATGCCAGAACGTACATGAAAAAATTTAAAATCGGGGAATTAGCGGAGGTATTAAAGTGTAGAAAAACTGCTTTTTTAAAATTTTTGACTATTTTAAAAAATTATTCTTGTTTAATTAATTCATTAACAAAATCAATTTCTGCAGTTTAGATTTTTTTTAATTTAATGATTTTTAATGTGAAGTGCATTTTTCGTAATTTTAACTTTCTAGTTTTCAATATTAAAAAAATTTCTTTATTTTTATTATTTTAAGAAGTAAATTTTGACTATCAACTAATAAAATGATTAAATGATCTAGGATTGTTGTAAACAGAGTAAAAAATCGAGTAAAACAGAAGAAATAACAAGAAATAACGCAGAGAGAAATCGAAGGTAAATATATAAAAAATTTCTTGTATAGTAAGAATAATTCTAAAAAAAGGAATCTTCATTGTAACAATATTTTTTTCAGGTCAATCTTAACGAAACTTTGGCTGTGTTCATAAATAAATTTATTTATTAAAATAAATTTTATTTATTTTAACGTTTTTAAGAAATAGAAATATTTATTGTCATCGTCAGGAACGAGGGAAATTCTTTTTCGGGAGTTTAAAAACCAAGTGATTTTTCTGAGAAAGGAACTTTATCGAAACTATAGACACTATTTATTTTAATTTAGTGCTTAAGGACTGTTTATAAATATAGTTTTATGTATTTTAATAAAATAATTATTTACCAAAAACTATTATTTAAAAAATAATCCCTAAATCCGTAAAAAAAAAGAGTCGGAAATACTATTTTAATAGGAAAAATTCGCTAAATATAAAATTTAGCGAATTTGGAAATAAAATACTTGGAAGAGTTAAAATATTTTTATTTTCCGTATTATTGATGAAATTATAATAGAATAATGATAGTGATATTTGAAAATACAAATGAGGAAAATGTAATTTGAAAGAAGTTTTTTAAATCCATCCGCCCATAATTTGTCCCGTGGCTTTTGATTTACCGCGAAGTTTCGTTGTATTCATGTCGTCGGCTCTTGGACGATTGACTTCGGTTTTTGGCGGTTCTTTCTTCTTTTCTTCATCTTTCTTCTTCTCTTCCTCTTTCTTCTTATCGTCCTTGCCTTCATCTTTCTTCTTTTCGTCCTTACCTTCTTCTTTCTTCACTCCATCCTTCTCGTCCTCTTTCTTCATTGCCTCTTCCTCACGTTTTTTCTTCTCCTCGGGGGTTTCATCCTTCATGGTGGACATTTGCCTAGAAGTCGATGGCTTTCCACTGTCTTGTTCCCGTGGATCCTCAGGTATTGGCGATGGTGTTCGTGGTTCGCCCTCAGGCATTTCGAGCGATGCCTTTGACGCTGATTTCATTATTCCAACCATACTGGGACCTTTTGATATACCTTTCTTCACTGAACCGGTTGGAGTCGTTTGCCTCATTGCGTCCACTATTGATACCTTACTCCTTTGGGTGACTAATCTCCTCTTACCTCCACCACCTTCTCCACCCTCTTCTGCAAAAATAATATAAATACCCTTCTGTAAGTTCTGTAATTTTAAACCTCTCATGAGAGGTAAAATAATTTTCCATATTTTAAAATTGAATTAGAAGACTAACCTTCATCACCGGCGTCGAAACTACCGCCCTCCTTTTTCGGTATTCGACTCAAGATAAATTTAGCGTAAGCAACACGTGTTGCAGGTGAGACTTCGGATAGATTTGGATTATATTCCAGTAGACGATCAGGATCAAGTGAAGCTAAATCTGAATTCGGATGATGTGCAAGGTGGCGTTTTAAACTTCGTCTGGTTTGTTTTACCATTAATTCCGATCTACTGCCAATTGGATCGCGAACAATGACACTGTGTCGCACAGCAGCATTCCAATCTTTCTTACTACCACCGCTACTACGTCGTCCAATTGCCTTTGCAATTTGACTAAACACATCTTTCGGTTGACTCTGACTCTGAATCACTTGATTCACCAAACCCTCGACAAATCCAATCTGGAAGTCCTTTTGTAGTCTGCGCTCCATCACTCGACCCTTCTTTCCAGAAACTGAAAAATTTTTTCTTATTAAACAGCGAGTATTTGGTGTATTTTATTTTTATCGTATTTTTCATTGTGGACTCAACCCAGGGCTCGAACTAGGTTCGTAAATCCGGTAAAGGTCCATTAATTTGCTTCAAGTCAGTAGAAGTCAATTTTTTTAAAAAAAAAGGTCCGTAAAGTCCGTAATTTGATTGAGAAAGCAAGAAAAGTTGGTAAATTGTACAATATTATTTGAAGAATTTTTGAGAAGTTACAAATAATTGCAGAAATTCAATTATTTTCAAAAATAACAAAATTCTTAGAAGAAATTCAATTATGTTCACAAATTTTTTTAAAATGACACGAGAAAATTTCAATTATCTTTATAAATAATAAAATTCTTCTCCAAAATTCAATTATTATCAAAAGCAATCAAATTTTTAATAAAATTCTTAGCAAAATTTCAATTATCAAAAATTATGTCCAATTCAATGATTTTCAATAATATCTATACTATTTTCATAAAATTTTCCAAAAGAATTCAATTATTTAAAATAAATTTTGATATAATTCTACGCAAACATTGAATTATTTTCATAAAATAATAAAAAAATTTTACAAGACTTCAATTATTTACAAATTTTTTTATAAATTTCTTTGCAATAATTCAAATAATATAACATTTTTACAGAAATTCAAATATTTTCGTAAAAAATAAAATTCTTTTTAGAAATTCAATTATTTTCGCATAAATAATAAAATTTTCACAGGAATTTAGTTATTTTAAAACACCATTTTCATAAAATTTTGCAAAAAGAAAACAATTATTTAAAATGATTTTTATCAAATTTTTCGCTAGAATTTAATTATTTAAAAACAAATGTAATAAAGTTCTTCGTAAAAATTCAATTATTTTACAAAATTTTAATAAAATTTTTGTCAAATTTCAATTATTTTCAAAAAATTTCGATGAATTTCTTTGCAATACTTCAATTATTTTCAAAAATAATATAACATTTTTACGCAGGGATTGAATTATTTTCGTACCTAAATAATAAAATTCTTTTGAGAAATTCAAATATTTTCATAAATAAAAAAAATTTCACAGAAATATATAATTATTTTAAAACACAATTTTTATAAAATTCGAAAAAAATCAATTATTTAAAATGATTTTTTATAAAACTCTTCGCTAGAATTAAATTATTTAAAAAAAAAATGTAATAAAGTTCTTCGTAAGAATTCAATAATTTTACAAAATTTTTGTCAAAATTTCAATTATTTAAAAAATTGTTAGTAAAGTTCGTTGCAAGAATTCAATTATTTTTAAAATTTTAATAAAGTTAAATAATAAATAATAATAAAGATAAAATAATAATAATAAATTTAAATAAATTTCGTTGCAAGAATTCAATTATTTTTCAAAATTGTAAAAAAGTTCGTTACAAGAATTCAATTATTTTTCAAAAATTTGAATAAAATTCTTGTCAAAGTTTCAATTATTTTCAAAAATTTTCCTGAATTTAATCATTTTTAATATCTACTGTTTTAATGAAATTTTTCAACAGAATTCAATTATTTAAAAATTTTTAATAGAATTTTACCCAAACATTTAATTACTTTCATAAAATAATAAAAATTTTACAGGAATTTCATTATTTATAAATTTTTTAAAAATTTGAATTAATTTCATAAATAATGAAATTTTAAGAAACATTCAAGATAAAAAATTATTTATTTTTGCATTTAAATAATTGAATTCTCGTAGAATTTTCTAATAAAAATTGATTTAAAAATGAATTTTAGTTGAAATTTTAGATAATAATATTGAATATTAGAAAAATAATATAATGAATGAATTTTTAGAAATAATTGAATTTTGAAAAGGTTTCAAATTAAAATCTTTAAAAATTTGAATTTTTCATACTTTTAACTACTAACAATTCTGTAGAATTAATTTTTTTTTAAAAAGTTTAATTGAATTTTTTTTTTTAAATTATTTCAAGTTTTTATTTTCTAAATAATTAATTGAAGAATTTTCAAATAATCGAAATTTCGTAAAATTGAATTGTAAAAATTCAATTTTAAAATTCAACTTTTTAAAATTTAACTTTAAAATTCAACTTTTTTGAAAGACAAAAAACTTTTGAAGAAGTTACAGTAATTTTTCGATGAAATGAAATTTTGTAAAAATTTTATTAATAATTCTAGAATATAATAATTGAAAGGAAATAATTTTGAGGAAGTTACAGTAACAATATTCTTATAATATAAAATAATGATTTTATCACTGGGCCATCTTTAATTATTATAAAACATGAAGAAATTTAATTTATAGTTTTAAGTAAAATGTTCTCTTATTTGACTCAAATTGGTTATATTTTTGTAAATGGTAATTGATCCGTAAATGGTTTATAATTTTTCATTTTTGGTCCGTAAAGTCCGTATGTTTAAATACTTTCACTGGTTCGAGTTGCCAAATGTGACATTTTTTTATTTTTTTGTCAACTGCACATCCTTGCTGAGAACTACTACTAAAAATACTTTTCAATTATTATACCTTCTGTCTTATCGGTTTTTGGTGTTTGCATTCCATTTAGACGAAGAATATCAATTAATTCATAGCGTAATGTTGAAATATCTTGACGAATTTCAATGACATCGTCTTCTGTTATTCCAAAATCATCTCGTTTTGTTTGCTCAGCGGTAACGTAACGACGAATTAATAATTTCATTACAACATCATGTCTCTCTTTTGCCTTTTCTCTTGATTTTTTCTAAAGAAAAAATAAAATTGGGTTAATTTCAATAAATAAAATAAGAAACCGGGATAGCTTCATATTTATTTTGTTATTTTCTTTATGAAAAGCGTTTGACTAGTTTAATCCCTCTATATCAACTAAAGTATCGATTACGCACCTATTTTTGATAAAAACAGAAAAAAAACAATGATAAATTTCGTGATTTGTGTTAATTGATAAAATTCTCAATTGTAATTAAGAAATTATTTTTATATCTTTATTATACAATAATAAATCAATGCATTATATTTAAAAATAATGAATCCATCGCGATTGGGATGAAAATAAATTCTTACGATTATTGATTTCGTTGGTCGTCCAGTGTTACCGCATTTGATAATCTTATTAAATGTCTTTGTCGTTGGAACCATATTGAATGGAGGTGGTACCGTATCTCCATCTTCAAAATAGCTCATCCACAAGTGACTTCTCGCAAATTTCCATTCAGTATCGGCTCTTTCCTGTAAATTTTATATAAATTATTTAAAATTTTTTCTTTATTTAAAATAAACTTTCTAAACCAGAGAAGCAAAATTTGTTCTTTTAAGGCCAGGGCTCGAACCAGTGAAACTATTTAAAAATATACGGACTTTACGGACCAAAAATGAAAAATTAGAGACCATTTACAATTACTGACAAAAATATAATAAATAAGAGAACATTTTACTTGAAACTATATAAATTAAATTTTTTTTGACCGAGAGATAAAATCATTATTTTATATCATAAGAATATTGTTACTGCAATTTTTTCAAAATTATTTTCATCATTTCAATTCAAAATATTATTTTCTAGAAGTTTTAACTAAAATTCTTCTTCAAATCAATTATTTTGAATAATTTTCGAAAAAGTTCTTTGACAATAATTTTCAAATCCATTATTATATTTACAATATTCAATTTTACGAAATTTCAATTATATTCGTAAATTTCTTAAAATTCAATTCTCATAAAGAATTTTATCAACAAATTTTTAAGTAATTAAATTCTGTGGACGAAATTTAATAAAATTTTTAAGAATAATTACATTTTTCGAGGAATTCGATTAAAATTGAATTACAAATAATTGAAATTTTGCGATGATATTTATGAAAATAATTGAATTCCTAAAAAAGAATTTTATTGAATTCCCGAAAATAATTAAATTTCCTGTGTTACGGACCAAATATTATTTCTGAAAAAATTAAATGGTTTGATTAGAATTTTACTGAAAAACTTTTTTAAATAATTTAATTTTTAGGAAGATTTTATTAAAATATTAGATATTAAAAAACATTGAATTGAAAAAAATTTTTGAAAAAATAATTGAAATTTTGCTAAGAATTTTATTAAAATTGTTAAAAATATTTGAATTTCAGAGAATAATTTTATTATTTATAAAGATAATTGAAATTTTTTCGAGAATTTTAAAAAATTTTGAAAATAATTGAATTTCTACAATTATTTGTAATTTTTTTTTAAATTCTCCATATTATATCGTACGAGATTCACGGACCTAGTTCGAGCCCTGTTTAAAGTCAAAAAACAATTATTTTTATCATAGAAAAGTGATGGAATTTTTTTTGCAAACAAAAAATGGTACCGAAATTATTTGATAGGAATTTGACATCATAGCGATAAGCATATTCAGGAGGACGATGATATTGATCACAGAATATGAACCAAACATTAAAAGGGCCCAGAAACGAGTGAAACTCTTGATGCCAGTGAGATCAAAGGACATTAGGTCAACCATTCCGAAACTAGCCCAAAATAACGATTGTGAGGTCTCGAAAAGACTGGAAAAAAATTTATTTTAATTAATTAACATAAAGATATAAATTTAATTGAATATATTAATTATTTAATTAAAAGTACTATAACATTATTAATTTAAGAATTTCATGCTTTTTTTCACTTACTTGGCAAATCTCCTCCATGTTGCACAAGCTTTTTCCTGATTATCAAAGTCTGGTATGTCGTTGTGTGCATGATAACATTTCATCTTTTCCAGATCCGCATAGTACCACATGAGCTGATTCATTCCTATAAGAATTTTATCTTGAAACACCTCTTAATGTTCAGGCCTCGGATATTATGACTTTTTCGACTTTTTTCGACTAAAATTGAATTATTTTCGAAAAAAAACATTACAATATTTATAAAAAACTAATTGTTATAATTTTTTATCATAATTTTTTAAGGCTTAATTACCTTCGAACAAAGTAAGTTAACATTTTTTTAAAGTTTCCTGTTTTTAGATCTTATTAGAATTTCAGAGAATAAAATAAAAATACGAAATCAGCTTATGAAAGAAAATTACTTCCTTCCGCGAGGATATTTATATATTTGTACACAAGCATAAATAAACAGTTAATTGAGAGAAAAACCGGAAGAAATTTTCTGTCGAAATAAATTAATTTGTACATGTCAGCTAAAATAATCCATATTAGAAAAAAATTTATCTTCCACTGCGGACAAATTAATTATCTGCTCCCTTTCTTTTTGTTTTACTTTGTCGCCTATAATATACACAAGATTGCCAAAATTTACTCTCGAAAAAATAATATATATATAAAGAAATAAAATTCTGTAACAGTCGAAAAAAATTATTTTCATTTTATTTATAAACTAAAGTACCGAATAAGCTAGTATCTTATTTTTTTTTTAAATGTGTTAAAAACTAATGTAAATTTAGATCTTTTTTTAAAAAACAATTAATTAAAAACTGGTTTCAACAAAAATTAAAAAAATACCAAAAAACTTTTTTTAAATTGAAAAAAAAGTAAAATAAAAATTTTAAATATTGAAAAATTTTTTAAAAATCTTAAAAATTTTAAATTTGCACCTATTTAAATTGCAGGCTTCGGATCGACTTTAAGGCGCAAAAAAAAGTCGCTTTAGTTGATTAAAAATGGAAAAAAGTCGAAAAACTAAACTTTTCCTCCAATTCAATTATTTTTTAATAATTTTCCGAAAATTCTTCAAGATTTAAATTATTTAAATACAAAAATTCAATTTTTTATAATAATTTTAACTTTAATTGTCCATGATTTTTTTTTTTTGAAAAGTTATTAAGGCATAATAATTTTAAAAAATTCTAATAAAGAAGCTTAAAATTAATTTTTTTAAATATTTTAAAATAATTTTTGAAAAATACCAGTTTTTCAATTATATACAATGGAAAAAATGTCAAGCAATTGAAATTTGGTAAAATCTTTTAAAAATTATTGAATTATTGAAAAATATATGAAGAAAAAATTCTTCAAAAATTAGATTTTTTCTTCATATATTTTTCAATAATTCAATAATTTTTAAAAGATTTAAATCATGTTCATATTTATAATTAAAATTCTTCAAAAATTAGATTTTTTTCTTCATATATTTTTCAATAATTCAATAATTTTTAAAAGATTTTTTTTGAAATTTTAATAAAAGTCTAAAAAAGTAAATTTAAAAAAATTGTCGTTTACTTCATTCGAAGATAATTCAATTTAAAAAAATGAGAACGAAAAAATTCTAAGAATTACTTTATTCAAAAATATTTTAATATAAACTTTATAAAAGCTAAATTTCTTTAGTTTTCATTTTTCAATTTACACTTGAAGATTTATCATAAAATTCTTTTAAAATTCTATTATTTTCAAAATCTGCTATATTACTATTCTTGAAAAATTGTCGATTATAAATTTTACAAAATTTCAATCATTCAAAATCTTTTTAATTGTATATTTCGAAGATTTTATTTTAATTTGTTGAAATATTTGGAAAAAAGTCGAAAAAGTCTAAATTTTTTGAAAATAAATAAAAAACGACTCATTTTTTGTAAATAGTTGAAAAAAAGTCGAAAAAGTTATAATATCCGAGACCTGAAATTAGAACATTTGTCCTTTACGGTGAAGAAAGGATGAAAAAGTTAATTTTTTCAATATATATATATATAAATACTGACCGCAACCAAAAGCGAATAGAACGAGTGTATAGATGAAGAAGAATTTGATAATGTCTATTATCATTCTCCCGAGGGAAATCTGCAAGGGTCCAAGATGTGGGTTGACGCTGAATATGTGCACAAGTTTTAAAAAGCTGAAACATATTATACAGACTAGATTTTATTTTTATATCCTACTCTTTTGCGCGAGGTTCTTCTACTTTTTTTTCTATGATACTAAGGTGTATATGGGACAGGGTAAATTATTGATAACGTCAGATATAAAACTAGAAACTTTATAAAGATAAGGTCTCGCGTATTTTCCTAGCAATGGAGAAATTTGTCAAAGAACTATCTCTCTCTTTTTACAGAAACTCTAATTTTATTTCATTACTTGAGAAATTTTCCCTTTTCTATGTTAATATACAACATTCAAGTGCGGAAAATGTTTAATAATAGTTAAGCTCCTTTTCTGCTAATCTGTCCGTTTGTAAAATTTAACACGTTTAACTTACAATTTTAAGTAAGTTTTTCAAGTTTTACTTTATATTTTTAATTTAAATATTTTATTTCTTTTAATTATTTAATTAATTAATTTTATTTAAATATTTATCATATTATTTAATTGTTAATTAATTTTTTAAATGAATAACTACAATAAATAACGATTTTTGAGTAGAAAAGAAAAGATTGCGGTTATTCCCCGAAAGAATGTAAATGTACCGTAAAGATGAAACAGTTTTTTTTTTGTAAATATTCGATTTTCAGATCTATCGAAATATCGATTTTCGATAATTGAGCAATTGTGAATTAGACTTAAGAACAAGCGACCAATCAGAATTAGGAAAATTTCTAATATGTGTTTAGGAGGACGTAACAATTTTGATGCATTTAGGAACACACAAAGATGGCCGCTTTACATTCTGGTAATTGTCATGACAGTCATGACGCTAAGTTTTGTTTTAATCATCCAGCTTTTTTTTCTTAATCTTTGGAAATCGTTCAAGAAAAAAGTGATATTTTAAATGAAGAGAAGATTAAATTTGGTAAGATGTGATTATTTTCGTGTTTTTCAATAAAATAGTTGAGAAATATGAAAAGAATTCATAGCGTCGCTTTTTCAGTGGGGGTGAATTTTTCCGTATTTCTCAAAGTTTACGTATAAATATTGAAAAAAAACTTTGGTTTATTGTTTTTTGTTACAAATATTGAAAAGAATAGTAAATTTAGATGATGATTGGTAAAATAAATTCCGATAGTGTCAATATAACCTCATTTGTCATTATCAATGTAATCGGAAAATTTTCTTCGGTTTATTCGGAAAAGACAAGAATATAATTGAGGGGCTGGATGCTATAATGTGTTACGCGCCATGTTAAGTGAATGGCGCGTAACACATTATAGCATCCAGCCCCTCAATTATTTTACATAACTAAATTAATTTTTTGTGAATTTATCATCAGTGTTTTATTATTATTATTCATTTTTAGCTATTTTTATTCTTTTTCTTATTTGACATATTTTATTATCTTTGGAAAATAAAACTCGTTCCAACAATTTTATTGTTTTCAGTGTTTAAAAGAATTAAAATAAAAATTAAATTACCGATTTACTGAATTGAAAAATGAAAAAAAAAATAATTTTGTCAATTCACATTTTCTTTCTCTTACCCACGAAGGAATTATTTATTTAAATGAAATCCAAATAAATTTGGATTAAATGAAAATATTTTCTTTCAGGAAATAAAAGACATTTGAAATAAAAATTTTATTGAATAAAATAATAAGAAATTTATCAGAAATAAAATTTTTCTTTGACGCGAAAAACGTATTTGATGTAAATAAATTAATTTAACAAATAAAAATTTGACATAAGTAAAAAATTTGACTTGAATTAAATATTTGTTATAAATGAAGTAAATATTTTTATTCGGTAAAATGTTTATTTCAATCCAAATAGAAATTTACTTGGGACAAATATTAATTTATTTGAAGCAAATATTAATAAATAATAATTTACTTGAAAAAACTATTAATTTATTTGAACTAAACTTATTTTTATTCAAATTCATTTATTAATTTGAACAAAAATATTAATTTACTTGAACAAAACTATTAATTTTAATCAAAAAAATAATTATTTATTTGAACTAATTAATTTATTTATTCGGACTAAATATTAATTTATTAGAACTAAATATTAATTTGAATCAAAATATTAATTTATTCGAACTAATTTATTAATTTGTACTAAAATATTAATTTATTTGCACTCAATATTAAAATGGATTAAAATATTAATTTATTCTAACAAACTATTAATTTATTTGAACAAAAATTAATTTATTCAAACTAAATAATTTGAATCAAAATATTAATAGCAAAAAACTATTAATTTTAATCAAAATAATAATTTATTTCAACAAAACTATTCATTTACTTGAATTAATTTATTAATTTGAACAAAAACATTAATTTATTCGGACTAAATATTAATTTGAATAAAAATATTTATTTATTAGGACTAAATACTTATTTATTTAAACTAAATATCAATTTATCTAAACAAAAATTAATTTATTTGAACTAATAAACTAATTTCAACAAAAATATTAATTTATTCGGACTAAATATTAATTTGAATCAAAATATTAATTTTTTTGCACTAAAATATTGATTTATTCAAACTAATTTATTAATATAAACTGAAATATTAGTTCACTTGAAGTAAATATGGATTTGAATAAAAATATTAATTTGTTCGAACTAAATATTAATTTATTTGAACCAAATATCAATTTGTCTGAAGAAAAATTGATTTATTTGAACTAATAAACTAATTTGAACAAAAATATTAATTTATTCGGGCTAAATATTAATTTGAACAAAAATATTAATTTATTCGGACTAAATATTAATTTGAATAAAAATATTAATTTGTTTAGTAAAACTATTAATTTAGTTGAACCAAATATCAATTTTTTTAAACCAAATAATGTTATCGCTGACAAATTTTTAAAAATTTATCATTAAAAAAATTTTCTTTTGTAATCAAATTATTTTTGAAATCATTCGCACAAAAAAAAATCAATTAATAACGTTGAATTTCGATTCCCTTTTTATATACCTGAATATCATTCCTGCTGCGAATGCACCTTCTGATAAAAGCATCGGGTCAAAAGCGTCCCACTGATCTCTTGGATACCAAGGATCCTCGCCACTCCAGTATTCTCTCTGTCGAGATAAATTAATTCCTTAAGCATCTTTTATAAACCCTCCTCAGAAAAATCGTAAAATAGGAGGACAAAAGCAAAAAAAAAGGAAAAATAAATAAAAGAAAATAATAAATAAAATTGTAATCTTGATATCGTTTTATAGTATTCGAATGTTTATTTCAATCTTAAAAATCTAGTCACGTTCTTTTTAATGAATTTTTCATATTAAATTCTAGAAAAAAAATAAATTTATTTTTTTGAAATTTTATAAAAAAAAAAATTTGCAAAATTTCAATTCGGGTACAGAAAATTCTTTAATAAAGTAGAAAAAATTGTAAATGTTTTAATATCGATTAGAAGAAAGAGAACAATTACATTTTTCACTGAGAAGAGAATATATTGTATTAAATTTTGTAAAAGTATTCTACAATTTAGGGAAAAAGTGCATCGAAGCAAAATTTTGATATAAAAAATACTAAACATTAAAAAAATATATGTGAAATTTAGTAACGTTATATTAAAATTTAATAAATATTCTTAAGTTAAAGGAAGAAGTTAACAATTAATATTCTTGTTATTTAATGTAATTTTATATTGAATTTGACAAAAGATTTTTTTAAAGTTCAATATTTTTTATACCAAAATTTTGCCTTGTCGCATTTTTCTCCCAAATTGTAAAATACTTTTACAAAATTTAATATATATTCTCTCTCCGTCCAAATTCTAAAAATTGTTTCTAAATTAAGTCCCTGAAGTTGGCTTCGATGCCGACTTTAAGGGAATTCTGAATTAAAATTAGAAAATTAGGATTAGATTTTAAATTACAAACAATATTTTTAAATTGATAAAAAAAAGTAAATTAAAGGTTGAATTTAAAAAATAGCTATATATTAACCTACCATCACTACAAACCAAGCTGTGGCTCTTAAAAACATCCAAAGTACGTAGAACGTATTTTGAATGAAGTCGACAATATTCCATAGATCTGATATGTATTCCAGTAAACCGCCTGACCATAATGATCGAATTTCCCCAATCACTAAACCTAGAATTATAATAATAATTATAATAATTCTAACAAAAATAATAATAATTTTTATTATAATAATTCTAATAGTAATAATAATATTAAAAATATTTTTAATAATTCCGTAATAATTAAAATCTAAATTCTGTTACAGGTCATCAAGATGCACGATTTGTTACCTCTACGTGGTATATCTTGGAAACAATATAATTGAAAATCTTACATTTAATAATTTACTAATTCAGTGAGATGTGTGATATCTTTCACTTCTCAAAAAAATTAATAATTGAACTTTAATAAGTCAAAACGAAAATCACCTTTTTTTTGGACGACTTTACTTGAGACTGGACAACATCAAATTTTAAGTCTTAGGTACATTTTTTTTTGCTTTTAAAATTTTAATATTTATTTTCATCACTTTATTTATAGTCAAGGTGGCCACATGTCAGTAAAGTCAGGGAAATGTCAGTAAAACAAAATATAGAAAATAATTAAATTATCAAAAAATTTAATGAGAAATCTTTAAATTTAAATTTAAAAATGAAAATTAACTTCTAATTTTTAATTAAAATTTTATCAAAAAATTAATTAGTATTTTTAAATTACACAAAAAGTTACAATTTATTATAAAAAATTTAGTTTTTGTATTTAAATAATTGATTTAGAGATGAAGTTTAGTTGAAAATTATAGAAAATAATTGAATTCAGGAAGGGTTATAATTGTAAATTTTAGAAATTATTAAAATTCATAAATTTTACTCATTTTCTGTAAACTCTCATATTTTCCTGTAAAAAAAATTTTTTCAGGAAAAATAATTTCAATGTCAGTAAACTGTCAGGGAAATTAATAAATTGAAACTTGTGACCACCCTAATAATATATTTACTTTATATTTATTAATATATTTTATATACTTTATAATAATTTCTTTACAGTATAATAATTTTTTTTTGTAATTATTTTAATTTGTCTATTCAAATTGCTAATTCCTAATTTTAACATAAAATTTTGTCGCCTTTATTTTAAACTTATAAAAAACAAGGTCAAACAACAATTAACTTTTCTCAACAACTTTTTAATTCAATTATTTTATTTGAACCAAAAAATAAGGCTAGAGGTAAACCATTATTAATACTAAGTGGATATAATAAGTGAAAAATAATATTAACAAGTAAAATTTAATTTACAAGTAGTGATTAAAAAAGGGAAGAAATTAAAAAAAAACTTGATTAATATTGAACACAAATTTTTTTTTTGCTTAGGGATTTTTGGGAAATCTGCATACAGATACCTTGGAATCCGCACTCCAAGGTTATATTTGGGGTTAGTAAAATAAAAAATAAAACAATATAAAATAAATAAAATATTAAGCTTAACAAGCTGGCGACTAAATTGCGAAAATTCAAGTATTAACTTGATTAGAGAAGAAAAATTTAACTTTTTAGCTCAAAAATCATTAGTAGTTTTCGGAGCAACAAAAAATCGGTTAAAAGGGAATTTTTTGAGTTAATTTTATTTATTTTATATTCCTATTAATACATAAAATTAACTCAATATTTTCCTTATTTGTTTTTTAATTCTTTTTAATTATATTAATTAGTGTGGTTAATTTAATTAATGTTAAAGTAAATAAAAATTATTTAATGCCATGAAAAAATTAATGGTTCATCTCAACATTTTTAATCATTAAAAAAAAACTTATTCCAATTTTCTAAGAATTTAAAAAAAATAGAATGTCTAATAAAATTGTAGGGCTTTGTTAAGACTTTAGAACACGGATAAGTGGATTTACGGAATCGTTGTACTCTTAGGGTTCACTAGTACTATATATATATATAGATGTCAATTAAGGACAGTGGCAATGACTTACTTATTATATACAGGACGACCCCAGACTCAACGAAGCCGGGCAAACAACCTCGTTCCTTTCGTTTCCATCCCGCTAAAATCTCCCTTAACCACGCGTTGCCAAAAAGTTCAATCACTAAATATTCTATTCTCTGCGAAGCCATTCCAAGTAACACTATAATTAAAGTTTTTTTTATTTTTTTTAAATTACAATGTCAAATGATTCTTTACTCGTTTTCTAATTTCTTTACCGAAAGAAACTATTTTAGAAATATATGAAAAGGTGAAAGAAAAACCTTATCTTATGTTTCTATTTATCAAGAACTACAGTACCGTCCGCAATTGTCAGTCCACCCATTTTTAAAGGAATGACAAAAATTTTTTAACATAAAATTCATGAAAACTAAAATTTTTTTTGGTTTATATTTTTAAAGACGATAAAATTTTGAAAAGAATAAGACCTTACAGAAGTCATTTGGCCAAAATTTGTAGAAGATATTCCTAAAAATCGTCTTTTCAATGTTTTACAAAAATTTAAATAACTTCTAAAATAATGAACGCTTTTTAATAATCTTAGGCTTATTTTAAAGGTCTTTTTCTACGGAATAAGAATTACTTATAGGCATTAACCTGTCATTTTTAACTTGGAATAAGCATGACGTCAAAATTGGACAAAAAAATTGGAAAAATTTGAAATCAATTTTTTGTACTAAAAACTATTCTAGAACATTTATAAAACATGATATGGTGTAGATTTTTCAAGAAAATTTAATAAAAATATATGTTTGAATTTCAAAAATTATTTTTCTTTTAATAATATTATTTCAAATTTTTTGAATTTTTTTGTCCAACTTTGACGTCATGCTTATTCCAAGTTAAAAATGACAGGTTAATGCCTATAAGTAATTCTTATTCTGTAGAAAATGGTCTTTAAAATAAGCCTAAGATTATTAAAAAGCGTTCATTATTTTAGAAGTTATTCAAATTTTTGTAAAACATTGAAAATGACGATTTTTAAGAATATCTTCTACAAATTTTGGCCAAATGACTTCTGTAAGGTCTTATTCTTTTCAAAATTTTATCGTCTTTCAAAATATAAACCAAAAAAAATTTTACTTTTCATGAATTTTATGTTAAAAAATTTTTGTCATTCCTTTGAAAATGGGTGGACTGACAATTTCGGACGGTACTGTATATCTGAATTTTGTAGTCATTTTATCAATATGATGAATTGTCAAATATTTAAAATAAATATAATTCCTATTGTTGTAAAAAGCTTAAGCCCTGTAGTAAAATTAGGAAAGGACTTGAGAAAATAGGATTGAACTAATATTGTTTATTTTAAATGTAATAGTTGCCCAGCCACGTATATTGGTGAATCGAAACGTACCTTGAAAAAAAGAATAAGTGAACATAAAAACAAAACCCTCGATTCTATTGTGAACAAACATCAAATTGAATATAATCATTCTTTCAATTTTGACGATGCAGAAATTTTAGATTATGAAACTTCTTATGAAAAACGATTAATTTCTGAGATGATTTATATTAAATGCAATGATTTTACTATTAACAAGAAGGAAAATTTATAGTTTCTCAGTAATACCTATTTTGCTTATTAAGTTGAAGTCACTCACACCGACTCAGTCAGTTTGACTATTCATTTTTAAACATGTTTGTGATTTGCAAATTCAAATATTTTATTTTTCTAGTTCTATTTAATTATTTATTTTATTGACTAAATATTTATGTAATTGAATTTAAATAGGCAATGTTCATACAAACTTTTTTTTGGTTATATAGGAATAGGCCTAGCAAAAAATCTATTCAACCGACCAATAGCTATTGTCCCTAATTTTCTTAAAATTTATTATTCGGTGGTTTTCGTGGTCACCAGTTTGAATTTTTTAAATCTGACTTTAGCTTCGTAATCAGCGACCCTGAAAACCCCCGAGTAATAAACTTTATGCAAATTTCAGCAGTTTTGAGAAAAATGTCCGCCATATTGGATCCGCCATTTTGAATTTTGAAAATCTGACTTCAGA
Source organism: Leptopilina heterotoma (assembly GCF_015476425.1). Taxonomy (NCBI): domain Eukaryota; kingdom Metazoa; phylum Arthropoda; class Insecta; order Hymenoptera; family Figitidae; genus Leptopilina; species Leptopilina heterotoma. Next base: position 619,903 of record NW_025110890.1, on the reverse strand, counting down.
TTCGTAATTAGCGACTCCAAAAACCTCTGAGTAACAAGTTTTAACAAAATCCAATCCCTGGCTTTCCCGGAGGGGAACGAAAGGGTTAAACAATTTATAATTGTTAACCCGTTGACTGTCGCTGACGCATATATGCGCAAAACTAAACTGGCCAAAAGTGGTTCATGACGCATATATGCGCAATTTAAAAAAGGTGATTAAAAACTTCTTAAATGTTCCTGAAATCGCGGTTTTCGAGGTCGCTGATTACGAATCTAAAGTCAAATTTAAAAAATTCAAAATGGCGGATCCAATATGGCGGACGACAATATTAAAAATTTATTGTATTGGCTTCAAATTTGTTACTCGGGGTTTTTTGGGGTCGCTGATTACGAATCTGACATCAGTTTTTCGAAATTCAAAATGTCAGATCCAAGATGGCGGAAATTTTTTCAAAATTCGTCGAATTTGCTTGAAACTTGTTACTCGGGGGTTTTAAGGGTAGCCGATTACGAATCTAACATTAGTTTTCCAAAATTCAAAATGGCGGATCCAATATGTCGGACAACGAAATAAAAAATTGATCAGATTGGCTTGAAACTGAATACTCGGGGGTTTTTAAGGTCGCTGATTACGAATCTATCATTATTTTTTCAGGGTATTTATCGAAATTTGATTTTATCAACAATTATCATACAGATGTCAGATTAACCAGTTTTAAACAAATTCAATAAATTTTAAAAAATTTTCCGCCATATTGAACCAGATATTTTGAATTTTGAAAAATTGATTTCAGATTCGTAATCAGCGACCCTGAAAATCCTCAAGTATTCAATTTCAAGCCAATCTGATCAATTTTTTATTTTGTTCGCCATATTGGATCCGCCATTTTGAATTTTTGAAAACTAAGGTTAGATTCGTAATCAGCGACCCTTAAAACCCCCCGAGTAACAAGTTTCAAGCAAATTCGACGAATTTTGAAAAAATTTCCGCCATCTTGGATCCGCCATTTTGAATTTCGAAAAACTGATGTCAGATTCGTAATCAGCGACCCCAGAAACCTCAGGGTGCCAAATTTGCCAAATTTCATAAAAATCCATTAAAAATTTTTTCAACACACTTTTGGCCCAAACAGTGGAAATCTCGTTGACAGCCAAGGGGTTAATTAAATATTTTTTTAAACTATTAATTAATAAATGTTAAATAATTGATTAATTATTAATTTATTTCTTTTAAATAAGAGGGAAAATCCTTACTGAGAAAAACTGCGTACGATGCTGAGTGACAAATAAATTTAACGAAAGGTTTCTTCATAAAAAGTCCCATTTTCGATGTGGGCTGCAGCATGTAAATTGTACTGTACACGGGAAACATTGCCCCCAATTTTCCCACTTCGATCAATTGATTCATCATGCTCAATCGTCGAAATCCGGGTAAACCGTCATACCAAATGGCAGCCAATAGCTGCTGTACGTTTGGATGAGCGACAAACTGAAAGCAATTATTTTTCAAGTAATTCCAATTTTGCTTTTTAATAAAAATTTATTTAAATTTGGGCTAATTTTTTTATTTTCAATACAAAAAATTAGCCTGATTTTTTTATTTTTTGGAAAAATCAGTTTTGTGACAATTTTTTTTTAAAGGGGTTTCTTAAATAGTTTAGCTTAAAACACTCATTTTAGAGTATAGCGTAAAGGTGGTGAGAAATTGTAATTTACGAAAATGACCTACTTGCTTTTGTTTATATTTAATTCCGAGCTTAAGTCTTTCTAATGTCTGCCTCTCGCCAGGCTCCCAGTTGTCTCCCGTGGGATTGTAGTTGAGCATGACTTCCAATTCGTAGGAAGTGCGAGCGTGATCCAAAAGAGAAGTTGCGAAAGTTTGTACCTGTTCTCTCATTTCCTGCAATTTACGTCAGTATTTTATCATTAAAAACAATTAATTAAACTTCTACTTATTCTAATAAATTCTAATTCATTTTTACTTGGGGAGAAAAAAAAGAATTTCCTTTTCGAAAAGTATTTTTTAAAATAGATAAAATTTCGCTTTAGGAAAATGCAAATTTTTCATTTAAGGGGTTACATCCACTTAGGATTTTGAAAAAATTCAATTTTTTTATTGCACATTTTTGTAATATACATGTATTTAAGAGTACACTTAGAAAATTTCAGGGCGATCCGTTGAATATTCCCAAAGTTACATTCAAGTTTGTAAACATTGTCGGAGCGTCTGTCCCTTTCTTCTATCTTCCTATTGTGAATAAAAAGATAAAAAAGAAGTTCTAGAAGGTGTTAAAGATGCAGAAGATTCATTATATGGGCCTGGAATAGACGATTCAATGTAAATTGAAAAAAAAATTTTTACTATGAGTAAAGTAGTTTTGAAACTATTTTTATGGACGCGTTTTGCTCAAAACTGTTTTTAAAGTCGGTGAGCAAGATTTCTGGAAAAATGCTAAACCGATCAGTCACAGATTTCAACACGAGCTTTTTAATTATATTCTTTAGTGATTAATCGACGGTTTTTTTACAATAAATATTTTTTATTTTATAAACAATTTAAGTCGTGAATTTGGGTAAAAAAAATGATCCTTCCGCTTTCAGAAAACACCATTTTGTCAAAAATTATATTGTTTATTCTTTCGATTAATCACAGGATAATATATTACCGCAAGATGCCTCTCTTCTGAGGAGATCTCCGCAATTTCTTTATTGAAGTTTAAAAAAAAATTATTTTTATAAATAAAATATGTCAAAATAAAGTTCAAAGTACCCTTTATATGTGCCATAATTTTTAAATTGAAATACTCAATAGTTTTCTCAGAAAAAATTCCTAAAATATCGATTTTTTTCGATTGTCTAACTAGGGGTCGATTATGTAATTTCACTTCACTTTCATTTCACTTTCACTTCACTTTCACTGCAATTTCATTTTCACACCACTTTTAATCCAATTTCACTTTTACTTAAATTTCATTTTCATTCCAATTTCACTTTTACCCAATTTATGTTTTCACTCCACTTTCACTTTTAGTCAAATTTCTTTTTCACTCCACTTTTACTTCACTGTCACTCGAATTTCACTTTTACTCAAATTTTATTTTCACTCCACTTTCACTTCACTTTCACTCCAATTTCACTCTACTTTCACTTTTACTCAAATTTTATTTGTAGAGTAAGAATAAATGTTGAATGAGAATAAAATTTAAGTGAAAGTGAAGTGCAGTGAAAATAAAATTTGGGTAAAAGTAAAATTCGAGTGAAAGTGGAGTGAAAATAAAAATTGATTTAAAGGAAAAATGAAGTGAAAGTGGATTGAAAATAAAATTTTAGTGAAAGTGAAGTGAAAGAGGAGTTAAAATAAAATTTGAGTAAAAGTGAAAGTGAAGTGAAAGAGGAGTAAAAATAAAATTTGAGTAAAAGTAAAATTCGAGTGAAAGTGGAGTGAAAATAAAAAATGATTTAAAGGGAAAATGAAGTGAAAGTGGATTGAAAATAAAATTTTAGTGAAAGTGAAATTAAGGGTGAAAGTGGAGTGAATAAAAATTGAGTAAACGTGAAATTGGGGTGAAAGTGAAGTGATAGTGGAGTGAAAATAAAAATTGGGTAAAAATTAAATTGAAGTAACCTCCTGGATGTAATCCCTTAAGCTTGAAAAAGAAAATTTTACGTTATATTCGGCGCGAAATTCCTGTTCCATTTGACTGAGTCTTCGTAATTCCCAGGATAATTCGAATGCCGTGAGAAGTGGATCCCTTGAGGAGAGGGCAATAAGGGATGACGCGGAAAGGGCACGATAGGCATTTATCCTCGACTGTGAATGTCGTAGTGAGTCTTGAGTACTTGATACGACACATTCGTCACAGCCGCACCTAGAAAGAAATTATTTTTAAGAGTTTAAGATTGGACCTCATGGCTTTTAGGAAATACTTTTGTTTTCTTACCTTACATCATGGGGAGTGGGAAGAGTAGCACCGCGATCCAAAAGAATCTTTATAATTTCGTAATTATTTTTGTGAGCCGCCAAAATTAGGGGCGTTATATCAGGTGTAAAATTCGATGAAGATCTATCCACTGCTTCCCAACTCTTAAAATAAAGGATAAAATATTATCAAACTGAATGGAGAGAAAATAAAAAACAATTTTCTTTTATTTCGTATATTACGAGAGAGAAAGGGTAGGGTTATAAAAAAAAGTGCGACTTGAGTGAAAATTATTAGAAAAGTTATTTTTTTAAAAAAAAGTGATGAAAGAAAACTTACGTATGGTTGTCCGGCAACATGAATCTTTTCCTCCCACTCCAACAGGATCTCAACAGCTTCCACGTACTCCTCTTTAATGGCATGTAGGAGAGCATCCTGCGAAAAGTACATACACAACTTTCGAAACTCCCATACTTAGAATATATCCTGAGCATAATGGGTTATTATACTTTAATGTTAGGTGGATTTGTGTTCGCCAGTTCAGTCTCATTTTTCACATAAAAAATAGTTTGTTACTTTCAACCCCTTTTTTAAGAAAAAAAATTATACTTAAAATTTTTCTCTTTTTTCTTTAAATAGTAATTAAAATAATTTTTTGCTGCTGAGAACACTCATTCCATATTTGCAAAGTTAACTTTATTTTTATTACCTTGACTTGAATTCCAAGTTCCAGTAAAAGATTAATAAGATCAATATTTTCATTTTCAATAGCCGCTATGAGAGCTGATCGATTCAATGGATCCACGCAATTGATATTTAAAAGTTCCGGATGATCTTTGTGTTCGTCGAGTAATCTGTGAGTAGATAAAAAAAAATTAGTTTTATTTTTTTAAGTAACATTTGTTTCGCGACTTTACAAGTTGATATAAATTGATCTAGTGGCTTATTATCGCTGGAAAATATTGGTACTATTTTATTATACCATTTAACATATAAGTGGTTTTACTGCTACTCATAGAAATCTGCAAAAACATGATTTTGATTGGGATAATTTCTATATACTTGACAAACAGGGCTCAAACTAAGTCCGTAGATCCCGTATAGGTCCGTAAATTTGCTTGAAGTCTGTAAAAGTAAATTATGTTTAAAAACTTAAAAAAATTCTCGTCAAAATTTCAATTATCTTTATAAATAATAAGAATCTTCTCCGAAATTTAATTATTTAAAAAAAATTTAATAAAATTCTTCGTAAGAATTCAATTGTTTTTAAAAATTTTAATAACATTCGTTGCAAGAGTTCAATTATTTTTGAAAATTTTAATGAAATTCGTTGCAAGAATTCAATTATTTTTCAAAATTTTAATAATATTCTTGTCAAAATTTCAAAAATTTTCCTGAATTTAATGATTTTTAATATCTACTATTTTAATGAAATTTTCCAACAGAATTAAATTATTTAAAATAAATTTTGATAAAATTCTACGCAAACATTCAATTATTATTTTCATAATAAAATAATGAAAATTATACAAGACTTCAATTATTTACAAATTTCTTTGCAATAATTCAATTATTTTCATAAATAATGGAATTTTCACAGGAATTTTAAATTATTTTAAAACAAAATTTTCATAAAATTTTTCTAAAAAAAGGAATGAATTAAAATGATTTTAATAAAATTCGTTGCAATAATTCAATTACTTAAAAAAAATTAATAAAGTTTTTCGTACCTAAGAATTTAATTGATTTTGAAAATTTTAATAAAACTCGTTGCAAGAGTTCAATATTTTTAAATTTTTAATAAAATTGGTTGCAAGAATTCAATTATTTTTAAAAATTTTAACAAAATTTGTTTACAAGAGTTAAATTATTGTTCAAAATTTTAAATTATTTTCCTGAATTAAATGATTTTCAATATCTACTATTTTAATAAAATTCAATTATTTGAAATTTTTTAAATTAAATTCTACGCAAACATTTAATTACTTTCATAAAATAATAAAAAAATTTCAAGACTTTAATTATTTACAAATTTTTTATAAATTTGTTCGCAATAATTTCAATTATTTTTAATACAATTTTAATCAAATTCCTCAAAAAATGTAATTATTCTTAAAAATTTTATTAAAGTTCGTCAAAAGAATTGAATTCTAAAAAAAATACAAATATTCAATAAATTATTTATTATTGTATTTAAATAATTGAATTTTCGTAAAATTTTCTAATAAAAATTGATTTAAAAATGAATTTTAGTTGAAATTTTAGATAATAATTGAATATTAAAAGCATTATAGCATGAATTTTTAGAAATAATTGAATTTTGAAAAGGTTTCAAATTAAAATGTTTGAAAATTTGAATTTTTCATATTTTTAATTAACAATTCTGTAGAATTAATTTTTTTGGAAAAGTTTAATTGAAGAATTTTCGAATAATCGAAATGTCGTAAAATCGAAACGTCGACAAATGAATTTGAAATTTCTCAAAGAATTTTTTCGAAAATTATTAAAAATAATTGATTTAAAGTAGAATTTTAGTGAAAAATTCTAGAAAATAATAATTGAAAGAAAATGATGAAAATAATTTTGAATATTTAACAATATTCTTAGAATATAAAGTAATGATTTTATCACTTGGCTATCTTTAATTATTATAAAAAATAGTCCCTAATTTTTCATTTTTGGTCCGTAAAGTACGTATTTTTAAATACTTTCACTGGTTCGAGCCCTGGACAAAGAATCGAATGAGAGCAAACGCCTAATATCTGAAATGATTCATATTAATTTACAAAAGAATGCAATAAACAAAAAAGGTGACACTCAAAACCTTAGTAATTGTTATAAAATGAAGAAAGCAATTCACAATGTGATTCGTGAGATTCTCCTAAATACTGTTATAAAATAAATAAAATGAAGAAAGTTTCGCGATTACGTTGTAAAATTGTGAATGAAACGAACGAATCTACGTACGTAGAAAATAAAAAAGGAAAATAAATAAAAGATTTGAATGAAAAGTAAAAAAAAATTTTTTTCCGATAAAAAATAGAAATTAAATCTGACGTGGAATTGCCAATAAGTATATTTAGAGAAAGCGTGGGTTTATAGAATAATTAATGTCTTGGGGTAGAATCCTAATTTTGGTAGGATTGTTAGATGGTGAAATTACCTTTTAACAGTCGCACAATCACCTCGTTCTGCGCTAAGCAGGAAGTGCTTTTCAACTGGGCCAAGAGAATACTCAGCAGGTGCTTGCAATGACTGTACAGTCCCTGTCTTACCAGGTGCAGCTTCATTACTGAGCAAATTTTGCTGTGACTCTGATTGGTTCATGATTTCTTATTTTTCCTTCTTGATCTTTCATTGAATTCCGATGCGAGATCTCTTAGTCTATTACACATAAATACATTTTTTAACTTTTCCCTCCCATATAAAAGAAAAAAAAATTGAATAAGATCACAAGGAAAAGTTAAAAAGAATTTAATTTTCATTTAAAATAATATTAAATTTTCGCTTGAAAAAAATTGTATGCGATTTTATTCTATTTTTATGTGGGTCAAACTTGTAGCTATGATTAGTGTCATTGACATACTTTTCTCATTGATTATTTATTACAAAAGTTTTATTAAAAAAGTTTTACATAAGAAAAAGAAAATTTCATTGTTTTTAATTTTCATAAAAATTTCTCTGCCAAAGAATGAAACTGTAGCATTAGGAAAGAAAAAATTGGAATGTTTTTTTTAAATTGAGAAAAATTGACTGAAAACAAATTTAAGAAAATAAAAATTTTGTCTGAAGAAAACAAAAAGACGCTTGTTGAAATCTATATAAATTTTTATTTATTCAAATGCAAAATTAACACCGCTACCTTCAGAAAATCAATTTTCCTTATTATTGAATTTGAGAATATATATTAAAGAAATTTTTTTCCATTAGTCAGAATAAAAGAAAATTGTCATTTAAGTTTCATTGTTGCATTTTGGTTTTAATTCTTTAAAGAAAATTTTATAAGTATTAATATTGATGCTTTTTCTTTTTTATTTATTAAATTTCAAATTAAATTAATATCACAGTTGATGAAATGATAAATTAATATTCACTTATTTATTTTCTCTTAGTCGTGAAATGTGGAATATGCTTTTTCTGTTTGTAACGATGTTCTTGTTCGTTATTATCGTTTCATCAAATATTGTGTCGCAATGTATTTGAAACGGTGGGAGGTGTTCCTGTAATATAACTTGTTGTTCACAATTTTGTGATCCATTACCCGATTCGTCGCTTGGCAACTGCAAAGATCCATGGATTTAAATTAACAAAAAGCAAATTAAGGAATTTCATTTTCTAAAATTGTCGATGGGAAAAAATTTCTTTAATTAAAATACATAATTTAGAAGTGATAAAAAATATTGTTAATTAGTATTTACATCCGTGTTTACATTGAATGTTTTGTATTTGGTCTAATTTTCATTTCACTGGATTTTTCTTTAGCAGACTATCCATTTGACCCAAATTTTTATTTAACGGATTTTCAATTTGCCGAATTTGGAAATTTTAAATTATTTTTCGGTTTATTAAGATGAAAATGTAATTAATATGTTGATGGTGAATGTTGGACTTACGTGATTTTTGAAATTATCCACCATACTTTAGGGACACTTGTCAGTCGCCATGGAATGTGAAACTGTCGAGTTAAACTGAGTAAAAAAAGGGACACCTACATTGTCACCTGTATTCGAATCCTTACAATATCCATTGTTTAGTGGTAGGGGCCACGGGGGTGTGGATGATGGGTTCATAGAGAGGGAGAACAACTGGGGTGCTGGGTCTCAACAGGATTAAGTACAAATATATAGGATGTGGTGTATATTAAAAAAGAAACGCTTTTAATAAATGTGTGCGAGTTTAATCGCCCTCGGGTCTCGATATAAACAACCTACGTGGGTGGTATAGTTGCAGATTCAGGTATCTTTCATAAATACAACATTATTAACTCCAATCTGTAAACATAATTCTTTCAATTTAACCATAATTTCCAGAAGAAATATTCTATGCCTATTAATTTTAGGAATTTTAAATGTTTTTTATTGTTATTAGATACGAATTTTTATTTTTCTTCTTTTTTTATTTGGTATTTTTTATTGTATGATGCATTGTCGAAAATTGTCAGGTGTCAAGGTTAAAATGGGAATATTACATAATATGTTGTATATCAAAATTATTTTTGACCGCGAGTCCTATTTTTTGAAATGTCGGGTCACCTGAAGCAATTGTTCTTCATTTTGGCGTTTTTTGTGACGACATTCTCGTGGTATATCCTCCTACGTCTTTTTCCACCTTACTTGCTTTATGCTCCCTCCTCTATCCTATTGTTTCATTTTCCACTTTCTCGCGAAAATTTAACACACGAACCACGTGTTTCGCCTCCTGTGTGATAAATTCATCCAATGGGATCAAGCTCCTTACCGGAAGAACGTTTCGAGAAATTATTCTTTTTAGCACATCCTACTCGAGGGGAATTTTATCAACATCTATATATATATATAAATTTGGTACGTGGGGCTTGATTTTTATTGGATTTATTTTCACTCTTCCGACAAAACTTATTACACCGAAACAAAATACTAGGTCCAAGTAATTAAAATTAAGTTGGGCTAATTAAATAATTTGATTCAATTTTAATTAATCTATTTAGTTTTAATTACTGACAAATTTATTAAAGTTAGAAAAAAATATTCGAGCGAATGATAATGAAACTTGAGTTTCCAATTTTGGGTAGTCAAACTATTTGATAATTAAATATCAAAAAACTTATTAAAAGTCAGTAGAAGAAAATATTCCGACGAATGATAATGAAACTTTACTAAGTTTCCAATTTGGAGTGATAAAAATATCAAACTTATTAAAAATCAGTAGAAGAAACTATTTAAACATATAATAATTAAAAGAAATTTTATTCATATTCAATAAATATTTATACAATTTCAATTAGATAAAGCAAACGAAAAGAATTCCTGTTTAAGTAAAATAAAATTTATTTCTAATTCAAAAAAATTTTTTTTTTATGATAAATCGAAAAAAATAATATTTTAGCCACTTCTTTTTTGTTTATTTGTATTAAATTTACATATATCTCTCTTATGAACGATAATATTGTACAATTCCATAAAATATCTAAATCTTACATATATATTTATAGGTTTATGTATGTATAGAGAATATTTTTGTGTATACACATTGACGAATATTGAGTTCAGGGCGATCAATTATCCGCTAAATTCATTTCCAATGCATTTTATTTCTATAATAATTATAATTCAATATACACACAGCTAAGGGGAAATTTATTTCTTTAAAATAATCATCTTTTAACTTTAAACAATATTCTTATCATTAATTTTTTTTTCTTTTTTTTTTAAACTTTCAGTGAGATTTCGATTATTTTCGAAATATTCCAAAAATGAATTTTCTTTTAATTTCATTTTAAGCACTTTTGACACTGAAAACGATTCGTTTGATATTTGAACATTTTATAAGCTTCCAAAAATATTTTTTTCGTAAGTTATTTTTTTAATTTATCGTACAATTAAATTAAATGTCACAATTTATAAATTAAATGCAACAACAATTAATAAAAATAAACAACTAAACTGTTATATAAATAAAATATATTAAAAAATATATATAACAATAGATTAAAAAGTATTTCATTTAATTAAAAATAATTTTTTCTTTGGTTAAATTACTTTTTTGTAAATTAAAAAGCTTTTTGATTAAAAGAGAAGGCAATTAAGGAAATTAAGGAATTATTTTAAAAATTGAGTAGAATCTAGAAATTAGATGTAAAAAAAAATTTTTTTTAAATTGACTTGGTATCAAACAAACGTTTTTCTGAGTGCGATATTCAATATAATTTATATATTATGTATTTTACTTAATTTTTGTTATATATATATATTTGCAATCTCACTTTCGGGCAAATTTTCCGAGTCGTATTTTGCTGAATTCATAAAATCACTTTGTTGGACAATTGTTAAGCAGCCGTTAAGTGGGTAGTGAAGGGGGTGGATGGGAGTGTATTGACATTGTGAAACAAAGCGATTAACGATGTAACTTTATATACGAACTCGGTCTAGACCGTAAATCCGAGATTATTCCTGCTTAAATTCAGCTTGCTCGTCGCTAATAAACTCATATCGATCATTACTAAGGCCCAACTCATTACAAAGTCGGGCAAGTCTCGTTGGAAAAAATCGAAGGCCTTTTTCATAGGTTTCACTATCCACTGGTACGTCTGAACAAATTAAGGACAAGTCCAGATTCGTCGGTATATAATTACGTCCAAATCTGAAATAATAAAATTAAATTCTTTTTAATTCCCTTGAATTAAATTTTTTTTCTAATTTAAAATTTTTTAAAATTTTTTTCTAGGTTCTTTTTTTATTTCTTACAAGTATTTTTTGAAGTATTCCAAATTAGAGAAAATTGTCAAAAGGAGAGAGTGATAATTAAAAAAAAATAATTTTAATCTTTAAAGGACATTTCGAAAAATAAAAATTTATCAATCTAGAGTAAATTTTTAATAATTCCGAATAAAAATATTTACAAAAACGCAAAATACTAGAATAATTTTCCGTCAACAATCAAGTATAAATCTATAAATGTTAAATTGAATCACGAATGTTATCGAGGATTTGATTTCTTTTCCAATACAACTCTGAACTTTAATTAAAATTTTAATCTCCAATTCACATACTTCAACTACATTTATGTATACAAAAAAAAAATAATTTTAAAAATGTCTTAAATTAAAATAAAAAAAAGTTTGACTTTCGCTATTTTTCGAAGAGTATTAATTTTTAAAGATTTTGGATTTAGAAACTTTTTTAAAAACATTTAAGTATTGTCGAGAATACTTTAGTTCCTTAATAAAACTTATAAAAAGTAACCCATCTATTTCGGTTGTATATATTTAAAAACTTATTAAAAGTCAGTAGAAGAACATATACAAACGACTAATTTTTGCTTAATTATTATTAAGTAAAGCAAATTTTAAACCTTGAGGGGAAGAGAAATTTTTATTTAAAAAAATTTCTGTTTAACGTTTTGTAGATTAGAAATTTTAAATTTGAATTGGAAATTCAAAATAATTTTAAAAAATTAAAATTTTTAAAAACTGAAAATATGTTTTTTTTAATGATAAAAAGTATGTAAAAGAAATTATAAAATATAATTATTACCTAATAAATTTGAGATCACCCCTTGAATGTCGATCATAAGTTTGACCCTGTTTTTGACCGGATCTGCCGAATCTTATAATAACGTCGGGCCTCGTTCGTGTTTGCCTTTCAGTTTTTGAATCCTCATTTTGCTCAATAGTATTAAATTTTTCCATTGGATTACTGCGACCAAATCTTATAAATGACGAGCCCATATTGCTGCGCCTCTCTTTCGAATCAGCTTCCTCAAAATTGTCCTCCAAATTTCTCTTTAACAAGTAACCGTAATCATTTCTCGGTGCTTTCAAAATTTTGATATCACTGCTTGATGGCAATATGAGTCCCGACGATAAAATGCAGTTTGAGCTCAGCCCAATTACGTAAAATAATGCCCGAGAAATCTAAAAAAAAATTAACAAATTAAATCCTAAGTAACTTAAAAAATTCAAAATTTAAGTTTTTATTTTACAAAAAGAGTCTGATAGACGTTTGAAAAATTTTTTTCAATATACAGTTACATGTATTTATTTTAATTAAAATTTTTAAATATTCAAATTTGTCAAATTTTTGACTTTATAAAAAATTCTGTACCCAATTAAAAATTAAAAATTTTAAATTCGCAGTAAAATTTAATAGAGGTATTTCAAAAAAAATTATATATTTCTTTTTATAACTTTTTGGCCGTCCTTAGAAGGTAAATTCCCTAAAGTGCATTATCAACTCTCTATCCTGTATGAATTTTTAAAATCATTTTTATGTTATTTTAAGGCGTGATGCCTCATTCTTTTTATGATCTTTTCATGGACTCACGAAGTAAATTGTCATTTTGCATACACGATGTTGCCTACGTGACATGAAGTTTATAATTGAAGCGTCAAAACATATTGAAACATTTCCATATTCAAAGTAGAATTCATTTTAATATTCAAAAGTCAAGAATTTTTTCAAAATTAACCCATGTCAATATAAAGTTAAAAAAATTTTTTTTTTTAATAAAAAATGTATTAATATCTATAAATGCAAATAAGAAATATAAATGCGAAATTTAAGTACAAAATTTAAATAGTAAATTTGTAATTATATTTTTCATTTTTGAATATGATTTTTAAAAAAAATTTCCTAGAGTTTAAATTAATTTTTCAACTTGAACAAAAAAATGACTACAGTAAAAAAATGTCAATAGGATAATTCCATAATTAGATAAAGTTTTTCTTTTCAGCTAAATTAAGCTGTTTTGAATTGCTCTTGCCTTTTTTTTGCAAACAAAATGATAAACGTTAATTAATTTTAAGAACTTGTATTACACTTGACAATAAGTAATATTAGATCGTTATCACCGTGTTTGATAATATTATGGTCCTGTGAGAAAGATTAATATGCGAGTAACGTTACTTAATTAACCTTGCGCTACCGACCCTTATAACGATCTGACGCAACTCCTCCTCCGCATATATTCGCGAAAACAGAAAAGCGATCCAATAATTGGTTCACAAATGCCAAAAAAACGATAGAAATTAGTCAAAATTATTTAAAAATGCATTTGAGAGAAAATTTTTTTTGCAAATTTAATTTTAAAGTTATTATAATTTATAAATAAATAAATTTTTTTAAAAATTGAATTACTTTAATTCTATTAAATTCAAAGATATTTAATCTTATAAACTAAAATATTTGTTTTTTTTAATATTTAAAATATTTAGTTTTTTAAAAATAAAAGTTCTTGTAATTTTTCTTAATTTTAAATATTTACAATTTTTAAAATTTTAAATATTTGAAATTTTTTTATAATGTGAAATAATTATAATTTTTCAAAATTTTAAACATTTAAAATATTTAAAAAATTTTTAATATTTACAATTCTTTGAAAAATGTTCTATTTTTTTGAATTAAAGTGCAAATAAAATTATTGTCAAATGAGAAAAAATATTCCGAGAATGAATGGCTTTTATTTTTCAAGATTAGCGAGAAAAATCCCAGTTGAGGCGTAAAATAATTACATTTCTTAAACGACTCACGTAATAGTCACAAAATCTCATCACTTCTCTCACTCTCACTTGACACCAAAGAATCGCGATAAATTTTTTTTCCTTTTCTTTAACACTTTTTAGCACTTGAAACATAAAAAAAAGGGGAAAAAAAACTTTTTACGATGTCCGCACACTAATCTCTCTACTTGTTGCGCGCCTCTTGTTAAGATATTTCCTTGAAAAATATTTTTATACTTTTATCCCCCTTCAACCACATGACTTTTAATTTCCTTTTATTTCACAATTTTTGAAATAATAGTATTTTGAAATTTTTTAAAGTTGAACTTAAATTTTTCTTTATTTATTATATAAAAAAATGTTACGAAAAAATTAGAAATCTATTTTTAAAAAAGGTTTATAAAGTATTTACCTTTAATTTCTGTTATTAATAATTGTGTGATTAAAACTCTTTTCTTTTGAAATAAGAAATTTTCATTTAGAAAACTTATTATTTTCTTAAAAATGTAAAGAATTATTTAAAAGTCAGTTTAATAATTAACTGAAATAAAAATTTATTTATTTATCGAAATTTTAAAAGTGGATCTACTACTTATTTTTGAAAATAATTATATGAATACAAAAATTAAGGTTTAAGAAAAAATTTGTGAATTTTATAAATTAGAATATAAAAAATTATATATAACATTATAAATATTAAAGTAAACACAATTTAAAATTAATTAAAGCGTTAAAGACTAAATGCTGAACTTTTTATTTCTCTTCGATGTGAAATAAAAATATAAAACAAAGTTTTGAGTTTAAATTAAAATTTTTTAATATAAAACTTCTTTAATGTAATTTGTAATGTATCTAATTTTTTCATAAAAGAATTTAAAAAATTTTTTTTAAAAATTTTTTAAAGAAAAGAATTAATTTTTCTAAATAAACTTTTTAGTGTTTCTACAAATTTTCTTTTTGAGGAATAACTGTAAAAAAAATTTCTTTTTAAAAATGTTAAAAAGTGATGAATTTAAAATTTGTAAATCGTAGTCAATTGTGCATAATTGTTTTTGTTTTTGAAGGGGAGATATGATGACACTTTTAATATCTCGCAGCTTACCATATCGTATGGACAAACTTGTCACTGGTTGTTGAAGGTAGTTCTTAATGTTATAGTAGCTTGGTGGTGAAATGAGTGTCGGGGTTAGAGATTACACCCTTATATAGAGCCTTTGCGCAGCATCCACGTCTGTATCTTTTACCCGCTTACCAACGCATAGATGCTCTTACCTGAGTTATGATTGGCCAAGCGTAAAACACGATACCTCAACATTATTTTGATTCAATTACACCTCTGCTTGCCATCATCTTAATCTTCATTATTTTTCAAACACTAAAATAAATTTATTGTATAATTAAATATTTAAATCAAAATAGAAAAATTCCTTTAGGAAATGTATCCTGCCTTTAAACTAAAAATCATTGATAACTTTTATTATTCTATTACGAATTTTCTTTTGATTATCCTACAAAATATAAGTTGAAGATTTATTAATATATTTTTTAAATTAACAGTTATTCTTTAAGTCATAATAACTAATATGAAAATTTTTTGAATACATATAATCAACCATTTTCTTTTAAATTCAATTAAAAAGAAAGGTTCTTTTATTCCCTTTAAGATGGTTATACGCCTTTAAATTAAAATTAGAATTTTTTAAATTTTATTGTTTTGAAAAAGATAAATTTCCGATTCATAAAAATGTTTGGGAAAAAGCATACCCTCTTTCTATTACATATATTTTAGAAAAAGTTTTAATCATGTTTTTAATATTAACATGTAATATATTTCATTTTATATTAAATGTATCTTTGATATTTAATTGGTTGTAGTCTTGGGAGGACCAGGAAGTAGAGATTGCAGAAATACCATTGGTGGTGAGTAATAAAAAGTTTGTTCAAACTGGACGTAACATTTTCATGAAAAGAATTATACTTTATTTTCATGTTTTATCTTAAGTTACCACCTCAATATTTTGGGAAGCATATCCTCTGCAAGAGACTGATTATTAAATTGTTTTAAGTAAAATAATAATTTAAGGAGTTAGGACACAGTAGGAGGCTAGAATTAAATATTTTTGCGATTTATTTCGGTGAAAAAAATTAAAGACTTTTTTGATGAATGAATTATTTTTAAATTAAATTAAAAATGAATATAATTATTCAAGGATGTTTTTAGGCATGTTTTAAAGTGATATAAATAAAAATTGTTTGAGTTATGCTTCGTGGAAATTTCAACCAATCGAAAAAATTTTTGATATGTATATTATTACCAAAGTAATAATTTGTCTTTATCTGTACTACAAAAACGATTAAAGGAAACATATTTAGCTTTTTCTATTCACTATCAGCATATGGAATGCAGAGATATTTTAAAAATATATATAATATGAGATTCAATATTATAAAATTTTAAACATTGCAAAATATTTGAAAAAGTTTAATCTAGTTTTTAGCGCATTTACATAAAGCGCCACATATATACTAAAGAATAAAGTGTGTTCAATAGAACCTGTTTGTTAAGTCTAAAAATTCGTTTCACATCAATACGGTAAGCATATTAACTATTTTAGAGTTAAATATAATAACTATTACTTCCTTATGTATCCAATTTATCCCCCATTTAGAATTTTGAATAACTGACATTGGATTCGTAATCAGCAACTAAAAAAACCACTGCATTCTTTTTTTTGCTCTTAGTTTTGTTGGGGTGTGAAAGGCTTAACCCCTTAAGTGTCATGCTAAAATACAAGAAATTGACCACGTGTGTCAGAAAAATTTAACATTTTAAAAATCCTCTTAGATTTCTATCAGTATTAATTATATTTAAATAAAAGTTATATATTAATTTTAATTATATCTCGCGTAGAAAATTTGAGTTAGAGTCCCAAAAGTTATAAATGCATAAATTTTCCTGTACAGTTACTGATATTAAAATGGTCGTAGAAACAACGTACAATTATGTTCAAAATTGGTAGGGAGACAGTTTTCCCAACGACTTTTCCCCAATGGACATTTTTTTCCAAAAAAATTTTATCCCAATGGACATTTTTCCTAATGAAAATATTTTTAAAATTTTTTATTTCAATGAACATGCGGAGTTACTTCCAGCACAAATTATACGTAAAGAGCTACAAAATGTCCCATCAGGTACACGGAAAAAATTTTGGGACGTCAGATGCGAAAAGTCAGTGACAGCAGAAGAGCATTTCATTATGTACGTCTGCGGTGCATTTTCGAGAGAGCAGACGTAAAGTTTGGCACAAACGCTGTACATAGTGTACGCCTGTTGCGCAAAACTAGCACAGATGGCGTTCAAAATGAATGTACAAGTAATTTTGACACACCATGTACAGCTGACGTGCCTAAATTTTTTCCGTGTAGATATTAGCAGTAATACTTGAATATAAAAATCGAAACTAAAATTTACCATTTAATTGAAATTCAATTTACGTGTTTAGTTCACTTTCAATTTAATTTATTTCAATTTCCATTAATGAAAAATAAATTTATTCAATAATTCACTGAAACTATATTTCATATGAAAATCCTGGCACAGATGATGCAACGAATATCCACAGCGCGATAACATTTTTACTTACTTTGGTAGCAAAATTGCTATTTGGGAAAAATGCACATTAAGAAAATCGACCCGTTCTTGGGGAATATGTTCATTGGGAAAATTGTCTACTAATCTTCAAAATTAAGTAAAAAGTATTAATTTTCAAAAAATTCAATGTTTTAAAAATTTTAATAAAATTCTTCGCAAACATTTAATTATTTTTATAAATGATAATTTTACAGGAATGCAATTACTTTCAAAAATTTTAATAATTTTTAACGAATTCCTAGAAAAATTTAATTTGTCGAAAGAATCAGATTATTTAAAAATTTGCGGATAAAATTCTTTATGAGAATTGAATTTTAAGAAACATTTAATTATTCAATAAATTATTTATTTTTGTATTTAAGTAATTAAATACTCGTAGAATTTTCTAATAAAAATTGGATTTAAAAATGAATTCCAATTAAAATTTAAAATAATATTTGACTATGAAATTCATTATGGCATTAATTTTTAGAAATAATTAAATTTTGAAAAGGTTTCAAATTAAAATGTTTGAAAATTTGAATTTTTCATACTTTTAACTAGCAATTCTGTAGAATTAATTTTTTTAAAAAAGTTTAATTGCATTTTTTAAAAATTATTTGAAATTTTTATTTTCTTATAAATATATTTAATTGAAGAATTTTCGAATAATCGAAATTTTTCAAAATTGAATTTATTTAAGATTCTTATACGGGCAGAGCCCTTAATACAAAAAACGGTTATAAATAATAAGTAACTACTGTCGTAAATTAACTTGTCAATAGGACTTGTTTTCGCAAATTATTAGTAAAAATGTTCTCGTTTCGCTCAAAGACATCAATTTTATCACAATATTCATTCACCTCAGCAGCCATTCTAGAAATAGCTGAGTTTTTACCATAGTTAGTTCTATGGGATGGTACACGAGTTAAATTGTAAGAACGTAAATTTACAGGTGGAGCAAATAAGTTCACCTTCGAGACCAATTCTGAGCAATTTAACAGAACCCTGAATTGTTTTATAAAAAAAAATAACAAATCTATATATAAAAAACGTGCTGATAACTTAGGAATACTCAAGGCCATTCTGACATTAGTGTAATCGTGAATATTTCGTTCATAAAAAATACCCAAACAATACGCAGCAAATCGAAGAAAGCGATTCTGGACTCTTTTAATACGTTGAATGTGCACCTCATAATAGGGAAACCAGATTAAAGAAGTAAATTCCAATATTGGCCTAACCAAAGAAAAAAATAATATTTTAAAAACTAATGGTTTTTTAAATAGACTTGCGTTTCTGGTGATGAAGCCAAGAACTTTACTTACTGTAGAAGAGACATGTTCATTAAAGGACAATTTCTCATTAAATATAACGCCAAGGTCACGTATAGTACTAACTCTGGAGAGCTCAGTGCTGCCTATTAAATATTTGTGTCTAATTAAAAATTTTTTCTTAGAGACTGATAAAATCGAACATTTCTTAATATTTAAAATGAAGTTATTATCATCATACCAAGTCATTAAACCATTTAAACTAAGCTGCAGCCGCTCAAAATCCTTATGCGCATGAATGACCCTATAAATGTTAAGCTCATCAGCATACAAGGAAAATGAGCAATCGCTGAGGACGGTACAAATATCATTAATGTGAAGAACAAACAGCAGAGGGCCCAATACGGAGCCCTGAGGCACTCCAGAGGCAGCTATGAAAGCATTAGAAAAATCATAGTTAACTCTTACAACCTGAGGTCGATCAGAGAGATAGTCAATAATTAAGGGGGGGTATAGTTAATTCGGTGAAAAAAACGCATGTTTTTTAGAATTTTTTTTAGCGATACGCAGAAAGTTAATTTATTTTATCACTTTGCATATAACATTGCAACATTTGAACAATATTTTTTTAAATTTTGATTTAAAAATATTAAAAATTGAGCGAGATAATGAGATTTTTCTCAGCCGCGTCAAAAAAAAATGATTTGCGGTGTACACTCTAACTCGCAACAGAATCATCCAAAACAAAAAAATCAAAATGCATTTGTTAAAGGAGATGTTTTTTGAGGTATTATCGGAAGGGATTTTTTTGTTTTTTTACTTTTCGATTTTCCGTAGCACTTGAAAGCCAAAAAGTCGATTTTCACTGTAAAAAATCGATTAATTTGTTATTGTAAAATTGG